>NC_089531.1:30335978-30635978 GCF_963924715.1 Thunnus thynnus
CTGTGCTGGAGGAGAGATGCAGTCTGTGTAGGGCTTTGTGGTACAGTGTTTAGTACTGTTGGGCCTCATACGTCATGTGCATGAGACAAAGGCAGGCCTGCATGCAAGTCAGAAAGCCTGATAACAAGAAAGAGCGCTAGGCAAACAAAGGGAGTCCAAAATGGACTCCATCTCCCAACATGCACTGCTCCATTTGCACCTTGGTGTTAAATCCAGAAACTCTTGTCTCTCATTGGTAGAGACACTCCAACACCAGAGGAAGTCATGGCAACACAGCCGTGACGGCACTGCCCTTTAAGTACTGGCTGCACCCAAAAATCTCTGCCTGTCCATTGCCTGTCCATTGTAACTGAAGAAAAGGATTTTCTTCACGAAGAAGCAGATAACTTCTCTGCCCTGCTCTTCTTCAACTGAGTTGACTCTGCTGTTTTCTCTGCCACGCCGCCAAGGATCAGCTGCTGTCAACCCGCGCGAGGATGGCCCTGTCAGCGTTTGAGCTGAGGAACTGAGCCGGACTGAAAGACGGACTGAAACACACACCTTGCACGCTTTCTGAAGTGACCAAGTCAGAGGCTTAAGTCTGAGTAGAGAGACAGTGTTAGATTGTGTGTTAGATTTTCAGCTTCAGTGCTGCTGTTAGCTTTCAGCTTTTTAAACTTTATTGCTCATGTTTGTTGTGAATTGACAGACCGCTGAGTCCCTTTATGTTGCTTTACTCTGAGGAGTATTTGAAGTTTGCTGCCTGTTTAGTTGTGTTCACCATGCTAAACTGTTTTGTGTTAATCCCACTGAGGACCACTGTGTTTGTGCCATCGTGAGTGAAAAAGTGGGTTCTTTTTCGATCAGAAATCAGACAACGTGCGTTACAGACTGCCGTCTGTACGTACGTTCGCTGTTGACAAAAAAAACGCCTCTCTCCTCCCATGGTCGCTTTCCTTCCTCTTTCTTCTCTCTTGTTACTAACCCACACACACGTGCACACACACATACACACGCGCACACATCTTCTTACGCATCTGATGGTCAGATTACATGGGACACAGCGCTGCTCTGCCCCTCCTTATCTGCCATCAGACATGTGTTCTACACGGAATTGGGCGGCGCCATCTTGCTATTGTTCTAATCAAGACCCTGTGGTCACTTCCGCCATTTGGTTCTTGCATGACGTGACTTCCTCCCATAGTCACGTCCGCATCTGAACTCTTGTGGGACGTTATCACACCAGATCACGTTGCCATCTTGCCACCCACATGCACACGTGTGCACGCACACACACACACACACACACACACACATGCATACACATGTTCCTGCCTGCATGTGTTTTCACTGTACATAGCTGTTTTATGTATGTTATTGCTTAGGTAGAATTAGATTTTAGACAGTGGTTTATTGATCAAAGCATCTGCTAACGTTAACTCTGCTATTATTTAATAAAGACTGTTATATCTTTAAAGAGAAGTCTCTTGTCCTTATTGTATTTATATATTGTGAAAAGTGGCTGATTGAAAGAGTCAGAGCTTGAATTCAAACCTTCGTTCACCTGTGAATGTTGATACCCCTCAGATGTTAGCATTCTAGGTGAACTCTTTTATGACACTACCTCATTGTTTGGTTATTGGTCCTGATTTCAGGATGGTGCCCTGTAATTATTAATTCTTATTAATAATTTAAGTAATTTTATAATTTAATTTCAATTCAGTTAAATTTTATTTATATAGCACTAAATCACAACAAAAGTCATCTTAGGACACTTTTGACATAGAGCAGTTCTAGACCATACTCTTTAATTAATAATTATGTCTGTAATTATTATTGCTAATAATTATTGCTAATAACCAGCCATGCTCCTCACAGATCCAACAGTTGGTGTCCCCCTGCGAGGCTCTCTAATGGTTGGTGCCTTGTATTATTATTAAAATTAATAATTTCTTGATTTTATAATTCATAATTATCTCTAATAATTACTAATAATTACTAATAACCAAACATGGTTTAATTCCCATGATTTTCTCTGTGGAATGTCAATGGGTTTGTGTTGAATGACATTAATGACATTAGGGCTGCACGATATTGGGAAAAACTGACTGGCTAATCCCCCTTCACTTTAATCAGCAGGTGGAAAGCAACGGGAACTTGGCTTAGGTCATGAGGAGTTGTCGCATCTATTCACTGACAAATAGCCTAGACTGTACATACACTGCACTGCTTTGTTCACAGTTATACTGCTAACATTAGGGCACAGACCAGCCCCATGGCAGTAACTGTTTAACTTTTAACCAGCACTGGGACGAGCTGCCGCTGATAACGGGAATACACGCACTCAAAAGCCTGCCTCTAGTGTACAGGTGACATTATCTGTGACAGTAGCTGTGTCACATGCATGTTTACAGACAGGTGATACACAGACCCTGCATGCACAGTGATCAGTATGTGCTCTGGTGAAGGGGCGTGCTTGATCAGTTTATCAAACAACCAAAATAGGCAGCACTCATTTTCAGGTTGTGGTAGGCAACGAGTGACATTGCGATGTCGATGCTGAAACGATATATTGTGGAGCCCTAAATGACATATTTTCATAAATCAGGAGAACATTAAAGTGAGATTAATGTTTCATACAACCTGGGTCTTGTACTATTTTCATAGTTCTGTCCATTATTCCTCTTGGTATGATTGCACTCATCTCTCAAGGAATCCCTGTCTGTATGTTTGTCCTGCGCCTATCTCGAGAACTGTTCATCTGATCTACTTCATATCTGGCAGGTGGATTACTAGGGAATCAAGGAAGTGCAGTATCGATGTGTGAAATTGTTTTTGATGAGCAGTTCTTGAGAAATATATAAAAAAAACAAACCTCATAAACAACATTGCTTCTACGGCGTTGATTTGCTTCTTCTTCTGCCTGTGGAGTCAATGAGCAGAAATACGGACAGCGCCACTCTGCTATTGCAATCCACATTGTGGTTGGAGGTGGGATTACATCAGTAGTGTTAATAATGACTTGAAAAAGTTTGAGAGACTTAAGTTCTACTATTGAACTGTGCGCTGTGAACGAAACAGTACTGGCATGTACTGGCATGTATGTTCAAGACTTGTGCTGGATGTCTCAGGCATGTCCAGAAATATATAAAAATACCTCACCAACAACGCTGCTTCTGCTGCTGCTTCTGCAGGTGGATTCAACAAGCACAAATATGGACAGCGCCACTCTGCCATTGCAACCCTCATTGTGGTCAGAGATGGAATTACATCCGTAGTGATAAGAACTATGACAGAGTTCCTCATGCATGGGAACTTTGTATATATGTTCAAGACAATGCAGGATGTCTCAGGCACATTTTGAACGAGCAGTACAGTTCATCCAATCAACTTCAGCTCAACTCAAAATTGTAGGCTACAGATTTTCTGCATGTGAGGCGTTTAGGGAGAATCGGTAAATTGTAGCATGTACCGATAGCCTGCATGTGAGGCATTTAAGGAACATCGATAAATTGTAGCATCTAGTCTGCCAATCGTCTGCATGAGAGGCATTTAGGGGACAGGCACTGTTCTCTCTAGGTACTGAGAAATCAGCCTGTTCCAAACAGACACATTTTGAACAGGCACTGCACTAGTCAAGTTAATTGCTGAGATCCAAGAATCGCTAAAAGTACATTTGGCAACTCCTTACTTGGAAGAAGAAAAAATGAAAAATTATCAATCATCTGCTGTAAACATATAACAGTTTATAACAGTTAACAGTTTACAGAGCCACTTTGACCCACTGTACTTACTATAGTTGTGCACTCAGCTTTCCTGTGCAAATATATATATTTTTGAGTTTTAGTGCTGTAGATCTGTGCTTCTCAACATTTTTGGATATATGGACCAGCAAATGAAGATCAGTGTCGTGAACAAGGTGTGGGAGGTACGGTGACATGTAAAGAGGTGCAGAATATACCATTTGGGCAAAAATCTAGACAATGGCTTCCCTGGTGGCTGGCTGCAGTATGTCATAAGTAGGTCATAAGTCCTGCTCCCTCCATGTTAGTGGACTGGAAATGAGCCACACTAAAAAAATCAAAGTACACATCAAACAAATTTTTCCCAAAGATGGTTTCTGTCATTATAGGTAGTTCTTATCACGCTGATGTTTGTCAAAGCACTCATTTTTCAAATAAGTTTGTTTTTAATTAGTTATTTGACAATATAAAAACGGGGTGTGACATCATGATTGACAACTGTGACAGCCGCTCTCAAACCTCTGTCAGGTGGCAGGATGACTGAGGGGCCATCATCCTGCCACTTGACCCTACTGTGCAGACTCTGGCTCCAAATGACATCACACAAGCAGATAGCAGATATTTTGGCCTCACTTTTACATAGTGGAAGGAAGTGGAGATGTGTTAACCATATTTATATACAGTCAGTGGTAAATAATCGGTAACATTATTGAATAAATATAAAACGTGTTACCCCAGTCTCTTCATAACAGACCTCAGTCTTATTGGTTCTCTATGAAAAAATACACATACCTTATTTGCATGATGGAGTGATGTGCACTGTTGACTGCAGCTAAGGTTAGTCCAGCTGCTGGAAACAGCTGCTCAGCTGTAACAGATGTCCCAGGGACGCACAAATACTGACACGCCAACTTCATCAGTCCAGGAAATCTTTTAACTTTTACTGCCACCTCTGAAATGAAGCAACGTCTGTGAGCTAGTTCAGGCAGCCCAACTCAAGCTCCCATATGCCATACTGCCCTCACTGTAACATATATCCAATGCACCCTTATAATCATGGTAATGTATTTAAGCCATCAGTGCTCTGCTCAGACTTTGCTGCATACCTCCTGCTACACTGCTCACACAACCTATGCTGTTGCTTACTGCTATGGCTGCTGTTGTTGATATAGCGTTTCAGAAGCCCCACCTCCATCGAGCATCCATCTTTGTGTCTACCTTTTCTAAAGGGGGAAGTTAAAACAATAATGCTGTACATATTTCTGCATTTAAATAATAATCTACTCCACGAAATGCATTTATACTCAAAGCAGGGCAGTGTCACTAATACAGTTGAACACATTTGTGTTGATTTTGTTGGAAGCATATGTAATTAAGAGTCCTGCTGGTCCTGAACATTAGCAGTGTTAGCAGCTACAGCAGTGCTCTCTGCTGTCTGTCACTCAGCTCTCAGGCTGGGGGGGTCCTGTCCAAACTGTAATCAAGGTGGAGAGCTTGTTAAGCTCCAATCAGAGAGACAGAGCTGCTTGTAAATGGCCCCTCATTTACAGAATGCTGCTGTTGACATGCAGCCAGGACTGGAGCTCTCCAACAGTCCAAACACATGGTCATTCTCATCCTAGTCCCAGTACACCTGCTTATGTCCTGCTTCATGCATTTCACAGATTGGACAGGATCCTGTTTCAATTTTACACACTATGGGCTTGTTAACTTATGCCCAGAGCTCCATTAGAGCATCGTAGTTCTTTTAACTGTATAATTTATATGTAAATTCAATTAATCACTTCATTAACTGGCTTTTAAGTGCATCATGCAAGTTATCAATTGCAATCAAAATATAATCAGAATGGTGCTCCTCAGCCTTGGCATTGATTCTACAAGTCTCTGGAACTCTTCTGGAGGGATGAACACCATTCTTCAAAAGATATTCCCTCATTTGGTGTTTTGATGATGGTGGTGGAGAGCTCTGTCAGACACATCTGTCTAAGACTTCCTGCAGATGTATGTATATTTTGATCTAGAGCTGCAACAATATCTAAATCAATTAGTCGATCGACAGAAAATTAACCGCCAATGTTATGATAATCTATCAATCGTTTTGAGGCATTTTTTAAGAGAAAATGCTAAAATTCTTTGTCTCCAGCTTCTTGGATGTGTATATTTTCTGCTTGTTTTAATTTGCTGTTGAATTTGAACAAAAATACTATACACTATTTATTTCTAATTGCTTCTACTATACTGTTTTTTCTATAAGTGATAAGATACTGTCAATGAAACTCAATTCCTACAGCATATATTTCAAATCAAAGGTTAACAGCAAGATGTTATGCCCCTTCAGCGTCGGAAATTAGTGGGGGGCAAGGACAAAAATGCCCCAAGAAATCTCAGAATGCCCCTAAAAACCGTGATCGAGGGGCAGAAATTGTCCCCCAAAATTCGAAATTTTTTTTTTTATCTTTACCAGTTTAGGTCAATATCCTAATTCTACATGATGCCATCATTTTATTTTCATCCAATTCATTTTAACACACAAACACAAACAGCGCTGTTGTTCACACTCCGCACTACGATACCTGACAGAGGTGTTGCACTCCTGCTGCACTTGCAGTGAAGTTTGCTGCCAGGATGGACCGCTACCTCCTTACAAAAACACTAACTGCTCCACCCGATGAAAGCAACCTAAGTCCCAGGCTGTCACCAACACCACCACCAGCAAGCAAAATAAGGACGAATAAGACGGCAAAGAAAGTTGCGGCTTCAACTATTGAAAAATGGAAAATTGACTGGCTTGGTGTCGAATAAATGAATAAGATGACTCTCCTCTACTGCAAGGCATGCAGGGCTCACCCACCCAAAAATAGCACGACTTTATCAAAGGAAGCGAACAGGTCAAAAAAGTGTTCTGTAAAGGAGATCTGTCACTAAGCAACATTCGCTTTTATTTTTTTTTTCACTGAACAAAACTGGTATAATGCCACCGTGTGTGCTTTTACATAGCATCCCAGCATGATGTGTAACACAATAACATTATTATTAAAAAACTTCAGCTGAAGGCATTTCCAGAACTGCATCAATAAAGAAGGAATATTACACTCGTTTTGGCTCTTCAGTACTTGTAGCTACTAGTCTGTAATATTGTAAAACTGTGGCATACAACGCATCAGACCCACAATGACAACAGTAGACTGGCTTTGACTTGTAGGAGGTCTGAATATGACATTATCCCCCCAACCAGAACTTTTGGTCAATTTAATTAGATCAAACCAATTAAATATCGTCATGATCTCAAGATCATTATGTTATACTGTCATCTAGTGGTTTGTACTGAAGGTTCTTCCTAAATAAAACCTTAGTTGTTGTTAATGCAATTGATGCATTAATTTGCTTTTCATGTGCTTATTATTGTAGTTAGAACATGTAGACAATTATTACAAATGAGATGGTGTTTACTGAGGAGGTTTTGATTACACAAGGTGATGATTACTGTATTTATTTTAATCTGCGTTCATTTTACGTTAAAAACAGCAACTTTATGCTCTAATTACTATTTTTGCCCCCAAAATTTAGTAAATGCCCCAATTTTTTAGACAGTGCGGGCAAAAGTTGCTCCCCCAATTTTTTTTTTCCTACACTGTGCCCCTTGAGCTCCTGGAAGGCTGTAAATGTAAACCGTCTGTTCCATTGATGGGAGGTTAACAGTGATAAAAAAAAGTGAAAAAAGTGACAGTATCTGTGTCCAAAAAAAAAAAGAATGTCTGAGCAGCAGAGTGGTGACATGACTGCTATGGAATTAGACAGCAAGTAAACATGGAGCAAGTGCAGTGATTGTGTTGAATTGACGCCCACGTGTTAGATTCTTTTTTCGATTAAAATAGAAAAACAAAATGGCATTTCTGTCTGATCATCAGGTTAACAGCAAACAGCAGTACCTGCAGCAAATTAAAATGAAAGCAGATCAGAAAACAGTCAGACATCCAATTTGAATGTAAATATAAAGATATACTGATAAAACAGATTAAATTAGAAGTAAAATCGTCTCCTGTAGAAATGTGTTTCAGATAGAGACAGACAGACAGATAGAAAGATAGATAGAAAAAAAACCTTAGCATACACTGTAAATATAATAAAATGTAAACTTAGGATAACGTATTATATACATTAGACAAGTATAAAAAGGCCTGAGTCTCTCTCTTTCATATGTGCCATTGCTACTACTCAGACCTGATTCTTTCAATCATTCTATCAATAATATGTTATCTGATCTTTTATTATAATGGAGTGACAGTCCTGTGCTTGGCTGTCAGTGGTTAGTTTGCACAGTTACTTGCCAAGCCTGATGCTTCTCATATCCATAGTCCTACAATGTAGCTGATTGGCTTGCAGGAGTATTTGTAGTGAATTGTAAATGGGCTGTTTATGTCTTTGTGTAATGGGAGGCTCTCTTTAGCATTTTTTCACCTTATTACAATGGCTGGATATGGCTACCAGAGACACTGCTCTAATATAATTCACAATGACCGAAAGAGTGTCTTATCTCCCTCCCTGGTCCACACCTTCCACTCTGTGTCTGTGATGCCCAGAAGCAGTTTGAGCTTTTTCCACATCCAACACACCCACTGCTTCAAATCCTAACCCACGCCCCTGGAGTGTCACAAAGTGTAAACACCGTCTGAACCTTCCAAGCCCTCTAAAGGAAGGCCGCTCTCACCAGATAGCACACAATGAGGTATTTCTTCCCGCTGCAAAAAAACTGCCACATCTACCCAGTGAGGATCAAGTTTGTGGCCGGTGACACATAGAGTGGTGCGTTTATGCTCGAAGGGTGCTTATCGCTCATCCTTGTTCTGTGTGTAGGAACAGAGCTGGCTTTGCTGTGACCCAGCCTGCTCTGGCTCAGGGACCTGTGGAGACTGTGATGGCTTTAAAGTCTTCAGTCCTGCCTCAGGCCAGCACTCAGCCGCCAAGCTAAGTGTGCTGCCTCGAAACGAGCAAAATATACTCCATACAGCATGCCAGTTGAAATAAGTGAGTTAAGTAACAGTAAGTTCAAAATGTCGACACAGGTGTTAGCTGGACTTGACGTGATTGTGCAAGGCAAACAAAACATGGAATAGGTGCAACCAGGCTTTGTCTGTATTTAAATTTTAGTTTTTTGTTTAATTTACAGTAATCTTTGAAAGGATCTTTGTTTCCTTCCATAGAGGATTTCATATCTAGATACACAAACCATGATCCAATATAAAAATGATGTGTAACAGTACAATCCACTGAGATTCAAAGCTGATTTGATATCAGCTGCAATTACTATTTCACATTTTTACTTTTTAATAATAAACTAAGATAACTAAGATAAACCAATTATTTCCTTGATTTTTAGTTCAATTAGTGAGAAATTCCATAGCAATTTGTCTTCTACCATACAAACAACAGTAAACATGGACAGTGATACACTGTAGAACTTTTTAGCTATTCTCATAAGGGGGATACGCTTTTCACTAAAATGATGTTGACTCTGGGTTGTTTACCTCGGTTCCTGGGATAGTGTCATCCTTTTGACTTCAGTATTTTCAATAACACTGTAGGGACTCCTGTCTCATGTCAACATGTTTTTTTGAACTGTTGTGTTTGTCATGAGTACTTTACACAGAATGCGAATATTACGAGGCAAAAAAGCAATGTGATTTTTTTTTTTAGAACAATGTCGATTTTTCTGACTTTTCTCACAGCAAATAAAAGCATCAACCGATCACAAAGCATAAATTGCACAAACAGCTGTTCATTGTGAAGGCCCATGTAGGATGTTGAATAACCCGCTGTATGTGTTATGGACTTATTTACCGTATCTACATTGATTGATCAGCTCCCGTCTGTCTGTGAGCTTGTCTGTTTCACTGCAGGCAAGCAGGCAGGTATGCTCACTTGCTACAGTGGGCGGAGAAATAAAGTCCATGAATCAATACATTGATGTATCATGTATCATCATATGCATCATCATAATGTATTTATAAATACAAACACTGTGGATTTCTTCCCATGGAACCAACATGCTGTTTTGGTTCAGTAAGTGTCTGCTGTCAGTCAGCCTGGTGAAGGAAGTTTGTCCGGCCACTGTCTTCTCAGCTCCCCAGGAGCTGCAGCTGACAGACGGCTGCTTCTGTGGACAGAGACACTGTGCACAGGTCGGAGATCATCACCATCATCATAGGATGATGTCAACATCATGTGTCGATGTGAAGATCTTTTGGACATGTGACGTCAAACAAGGAAGTGAGGGAGTGCTGCGTTACGCTGCTATGAATAATCGCATTCAGAACTCCATTCATATTTTTACAGATTTTAGCTGTGAATCTGTCTCACCGAGGCACTTCTTATTCTGATATTGTTGTTTTGTCAAAGAACTCTAGACTGAATCTATGGACTGAACATGGCTGTGAGAGTTGTCAGCTTGTCAATACACAACTCAAGTGGGACATCTGCTGCCTGAAAGAGGAGCTGAAGAGGAAAGATGAACTCATTCTTGGCCCCTCCACAATTGCATCATCCCAAGCAAAGCACATCTCAACCCTTAATGCCGCCAGCTGCAGATATGGCACTCTGGAGCAACAGTCTGAGCTCCCTGACAGTAACACCACCGTGCCATGGTTTCCCTCCAACTCCACGGACCTGGCGGTGCCCTATGACGCTGTCAGAGAATCTGTTGCCCAAGCTGGGAGCCAAGCCCAGATCCCAGGTCTGCTCCACTCCAGCACCTGAATCGTGGTCCCCGGTCTCCGGCAGCAAGTGGTGGAAAACATGTGTCCCTCCCTCAGCTCCGCCTGAGAGAGCTCTGATTTTGGAGAATCGCTTCGAACCACCTGAGGCCTGGAGCCACCTGTATCTCCCTGAGGCGAAGGATCCCCAGTCAGTGCCAAATGCCTGACCATTCATCCCTGTCATCCCTCGCCAATGCCGACTCGTGATACCAACATCCTGCTGTCTCACCCCGGGCTGGTTGCACCTCGTCGCCGAAGCCCGCTGGTTTCGTCGGCTGGTCTTAAGCCTACCTCACAGTTGCCCCGCCTTGGTTGCTTACGGCCAGGACAGGCAAGCGGGTCACTGGTGCACTGTCACTTCTGTTCCTGCTGATGGCCCTCCTTCCTCGATGGCTGAAAATCCTGTAAGCCCACCGGACTATCATCATCATCATCATCACCATCATCATCATCATCATCAACACAGACAGCCTGCCCAGCATCCCTCCTCTTCAGATGCTGTCTCTGTGGTTATCATCGGCGACTCCATAATCAGGGATGTTAGATTAAAGGGCGCCTGCACCTATTGCTATCCAGGTGTGTGCTCCCTCAACATCATCAAAAAACTACCTTCTATTTTAAAACGGCATCCAGAGTCCTCTACAGTAGTAGTACACGTAGGATGTAATGAGACAAGCAGCCAAAAGTCAGAGACCTTGAAAACATACTTTAAACTTCTAATAGACACTCTCTTGTCCTCTGGGAAGCAGATTGTCCTCTCGGGTCCACTCGCCATCATTGGCCACGGCTATAGCAGTTTTTCTCGGCGTCTTTCATTTCATTCCTGGTTTAAATCTGAATGCTCTGCCCGCAAGATGCACCTGGTGGAAAACTTCACCCTTTTCTGAAACCGATGTGAACTTTTTAGATCCGAAGGACTTCATCCCAACCTACCTGGTAGTAAGTTATTAGCTGCCAACCTCTCATATTCCGTATTGCACCTCCTGCACACTGCTGCGTCCGTTAACTGAGACAGTCCATGCTCCATACACGTAACCCCTCCAATGCATCAATATTCCAAACTTAACTATGACATTATTCTCTGCAATGTCCCCTCTTCCCATTATCATATGACTATTCAGTAGTGGTTACCTCATAGGCCCAATGCTGCGGGTCCATTTAATGAGCATGGAATTTCTAACAACATTAACTCTGTTCCAAACTGCTTTCCTACAAACCAAGGCAATAAAGTGTCCTACATCCCTACTCTCATCCAAAACAGAAAATTCCATCCAAAGAGAGGCAAACGGAACCTGAAACCTGTGAAGGCTACACCCATTTTCAACAGCAATACCTGCCTTAGAATAGGCTTCATCAACATTAGATCATTAGGCTCTAAATCACTTTTAATTCATGATCGAAAACTCAAACATGGATTTGATATTTTTGTACTCTGTGAAACCTGGCTATCCACAGATAACGCACTGCCCCTGGCTGACACATCACCACCTAACTTTCTACACTCCCATATCACTTATGCCAACAAAAAAAGTGGCAGGGCAGCACTAATCTATGGCTCAATTATTCTTTCCTTCCCAAAACCAACATTCACCGCTCATCTTTTGAGGCGCTTTTAATGTCCTCCTGTCTGCCCTCACATAACACAAACTTCCCATCTTTCTACATTGCTGTCCTATATCATCCCCCTGGAGCATACTCACAATTTCTAGACGAATTTTCAGAGTTTATGTCAGATCTTGTGACTCGTGCTGACCGGATCATTATAATCAGTGATTTTAATATTCATGTCAACGACTCATCCAACACACTAAACTGAGCCTTCACATCAATCATTACCTTACAACAATCATCGATACGATTGGTTTTATCCAGGCTGTCTCTGAACCAATGCACCACAGCGGCCACACCATCGATTTACTTTTCCTCCTGATCACTCTCTGATTAAATTTAATGTTCGTATGCTGCCCATTTCTCAATACCGCTGCCCCCCCAAAAAGAACTGCATTATTAATAAATCAGCCAGAGCAGCTCTAGAATCATCCCTTCCTGATGCTCTCACAAAACTGCTATGACAAACTGCTAAAACCACTATGGGTCTCTGAACAGCTTAACAAATACACTCAATAGCACCTTAAAAAGTGCGCTGTACTCCATAGCCCCCCTTCAGGTTAGAAAACGTTCCTCACCCCACTGTACCCCATGGTTCAATGATTCCACTCGAGCACTCAAACAGTCATGCAGAAATCTGGAGAAATAAATGGCGCAATATGAGATTAGAAGTATTTTGCCAGGCCTGGAATGAATCACTGCTTAAATACAAATATGCCCTAAGGCAAGCTAAATCTAAATATTACTCAAATTTGATCTCTAAAAACAAACATAACCCCAGATTCCTATTCAATACTATGGGTAAACTCACTAAAACTACCCCACCCATACAGGTTTCCTGCTTTACAGCTGAGGTCTTTAACAATTTTTTCATTGAAAAGATTGAGCAAATCAGGAATGATAGCACTGGTAAGGCTGTCCCTCTCCTCTGATCCCTCCCACCCTCTACTTCCCTCTCATACTGATTTCTGGCCCATCAGCCACCTTTTTCAGTTTGATCTAGTTGATTCATCCACCCTCTCTCAAATTGTTACTAGCTCCAAACCCACCACGTGTTCTGGATCCCATCCCTAGTAACCTCATTAAAGACATGTTCACTGTGATTGGAAGCCCTCTTCTTGACATCATCAATACATCACTCAGTTCTGGTATCGTTCATGTCCAAACTGTTAGAAAATGTGGTTGCTAGTCAACTCACTGCCCATCCATCCAGATAACCTTCTTGAGTTTCAGTCCGGTTTCAGGCCCAAACACTCTACCGAAACTGCATTGACCAAGGTAACTAACAATCTGTTAATTGCAATGGACTCTGATGTCTCATCTGTCTTGCTGTTACTCGATTTAAGTGCTGCCTTTGACACTGTGGACCACGACACCCTCCTACAATGTCTTGAGAACCCTGTTGGCCTCAAGGGGCTGGCACTTTCTTGGTTTCGTTCATACTTAGGTAATAGAACACAAAGCGTTACATATAATAACACTATGTCTTCCTGCTCTAAGGTCAAAAATGGTGTCCCACAGGGATCAGTACTCAGTCCACTTTTGCTCTGTGTTTACTTGCTGCCCTTGGGTCACATTTTCAAAAAAGAATAACATAATGTATTACTACTAGGCTGATGACACATAAATCTATCTTCCTGTAACAGTCAGTGACTCCTCCCAGCTGGTTAAATTAGGGATGTGTTTGTCAGAAGTCCATCACTGGATGTGCAACAATTTCCTGCATTTGAAAGCACACAAGACTGAAATGCTGCTTGCTGGTCCAACTAGATTCACACTGCTTTTTGATCCATTCCTTACATTTGAGCCTCATATCAAGTATATAACACAAACAGCCTTCCTCCACTTTCGAAAAATAGCTCAAATATGCTGCTTTCTATCAAAGTCAGATACTGAAATTCGCCTTCATAACATCTAGAATAGACTATTGTAATGCACTTTTCTCTGGCCTACCTAAAACAGCAACAAAAGGTCTTCAATTGGTCCAGAACGCAGCTGCCAGAGTCCCCACAAGGTCTAAAAAACTGGATCATATAACACCGGTACTGATGTCTTTGCATTTTTTACCGGTTCATGCAAGAGCTGATTTTAAAATCCTCCTGCTTACCTTTAAGACTTTAAATGGATTGGCTCCTTCATATATCTCCAGCCTTATTGCTCCGTATACTCCATCATGTCCCTTACGTTCCCTAGGTGCTGGGTCCTTAACTGTTTCTCAATTCAGTAAGAATTCTTTTGGTGGCTTAGCCTTTGCCCACTGAGCTCCCTTTCTCTGGAGTAATCTACCACTGCACATTAGGGAGGCAAGCTGGTCTGAATACAGCCTTTACTGCTAACCTTTTCCGCTGGTCTGCTCACATTCATGGTCACTTTTCTGACGCTCACTCTCTCACTTAACCACTCACTCGCTTAGGCCGTATTCAGACCAAATCAGGCGGTGTGGCATTCAGCCGCAGGGTCGAGCAGAGGTGTGGGGGGGGTGTGGGCGTGTTTATTTGTGCTCTAGAATGTAACTGCTATGAAACAATCAGAAAATAACTTTTTATTGATCTGATTCACCGGCTTTCTCGCTACCAGCGCTCCCTCTCTTCATTCAGTCTCCAGCTTGCTTGACCACAGCTGCTCTCTCTCTGTCTTTCTCTCTCTCTCGCTGGTGCTCTCAGCTCTCTCTCTTTGTCTCATCTTTTTTAAAATGAGTCGAGAAGCTGACAGCAAAGTCTAACTTTACTTTTAGCATTATCATATGAAGAGAAATGTTCTCTCCTCATCCTAGTAATGTCTTTGTGCTCCCTCATGGCAGAGTTTACAGCTCTGATCAGTCTGATCTCCGAGTGTGATTGGCCACCGCAGCCTTCAGCCACAGTCTCCAAAAGTTGACTCTGGCTCATCTTTCTGGCCCCTGTCCAGAGTGGTGCTGCAGCAGCGGAAACAGCCGCAGCCAAGCTGTACAACCCCCATTCAAATGAATGGGAGGACTGGCGTTTTCGGCGCAACGCCTGATTTGGTCTGAATACGGCCTTACGCTTTGTGCTATTCCTTAAAAGGAGTTGTGCTACCTGCAGTTTCCCAGGCAACGACGCAGGCGTTGACCTTTGTTTCGAAACAGTGCTGCTCAGAGACTCCCAAACGCTATTGATTTCCGAATTAATGGATATTTGATGTTATTTTTGGCATTTAAAAAAATCTGTTTTGGCCTGGCGGGGGTACTCCACCCGCAAGGCCTGTACTATTATAGGGGAAACACTGCAATAACCCAAACCTCGTGTAGTAATATTAACATTACTACCGGTATATATGTGTGTGAGTGCGTGTGTATGTGTGTGTACTTTTACCTGTATTATTGTGTGCCTCTTTTTTCTTCTGTCTGTTGTCATTTTTATTGACTTCTAAAGTATACAGACTCTCTGGGTGACGTGCACTTTAAATAAACTGAAGTTGAAGTTGAATGTTGTGGATGCCTTTAGGCAGGTTTGTGAATGGGGAACACAGTAAGTGAGAGGGGTGGGTCATACCTATTGGGCCTCATATGCCATGTGCATGAGACAAAGTCAAACAAAAGAACTCCAAACGGACTTCAACTCCCATCATGCTCTGCACAACTCACTCTTAGATGTGAAATCCGACAGAGTAAGTCTCAGCTCTCATTGGACGAGACCTGCCGAAAACCAGGGGGATTACCTTTCCCTGGTCATGACATCACCAAGACCATAAATGCTCAGCTTACTGTCAGAACTTTGCTTTGCAGCTGCTTGCCAGCTAACGTAAGGAAGTAACTCACGTACATACGTTAAAATGTAACCAGGCTGCTCCATCTCAACCTCGCTGAACAAGTAGAGATTTCTTTGTGTTCAACTGAGCATGTAACTGGATCTGAAGAAGACCGCTGTGCAACCCAGTGCTCTCACCCTTTCCTGCAGAAGGAGGCAAAGGATAACTTCTATGCACCGCTCGCCTTTAAGTGAGTTGACTCCGCTGTTTTGTCCACGCCGCTGCCGTGAAATCAGCTGCCGTGAAACCCGCCAACAGAGTGTGAAGACGGGCCCCATCAGCATCTGAGCCGAGGAACCGAGCCAGACCTGAAAGACAGACTGAAACACCCTACTCGCTTCTGTAAGTAAGACAATTAAGAGGCGTAAGTCTGGGCAGAATTAGGATTTTAAAGTGTGTGTTATTTTCAGCTTTATTGCTGTTGTTTTGTTTTGACGTTAGCGGACTGACAGTCCAGTTTTGCGGCTGATAATACCGTGAAGTACTGTTGTTTTTGCTGCTTGTTTGGTTGTCTTTATCACGCTAGACTGTTTTGTGTTTGTCCAACTGCTTGGACTGCTGTGTGTTAGCTCGCCATTGTGTGTGAGACCGTGGATTGCATATTATTTATTGAAACCAGACCGCAGCCGGTGAAGGATGTTTGCACACTACGTCTCTGTGTAAATAAAAGCAATCGCCACCTCTTCTCCTGATTGCTGAGATCTCTTGTTCTTTGGTGGTTTCACCCTCTCCTCTCTACTAACCCACTTGCATGTACACACACTCACACACACACGTGAGCAGATAACTCAGTCCCCAAGTTATCCTATTGTCAGAGACGTGCTAAGTCAATAGACGACGTTAACCATGGTCTCTGTTCAAATCTCAAGGTCACGTCACGTCACGGAACTCTTGTGTGACATAACCCTACATTGCTCACGTCCGCCATCTTATTTCTCCTCCTTCTTCTCTCACAACCCCCCACACACATGCACACACACACACACACAAACACACATGTTCACACACACACACACACATACACATCTCTGTTGGTGCTGTCTGTTTTGCGATTTATAATTGCTGTTGTTTGATTGCTTGCTTTAGTGTAGTTGTATGATGGATGTTTATAATTCAGGCATTATTGATTTGTAATTGATATTGCTAATGTTAATAAACACTGTTGTGTATTTAAAGAGAAGTTTCTTGTGATTGTTTGCATACATACTGTGATAACAGCCTGGTGATGGGGTCAGTGCTCGAATTCAACCCTTCACTGTTCACCTTTTATAAATGCTAATGTCTCTCAGATATTGACATTTTTAAAGTGAACACCCCTTTATGAAACTGCTTTCACTGTTTGTACATTAATAACTGTACTGATTTTTAGGACCTGATCCCCAAAGGGGTGAAGACCCTCTTGTATCTGTTCTGTTTCTTTCTGTCTTTCTTTCTTTCTTTCTTTCTTTCTGTCTTTCTGTCTTTCTTTCTTCTTTTTTTATTGTTTCGCCACTTCAACCCTTAATTTGACCCCCTAAACATGCTCAAAAACTCACCAAATTTGGCACGCACATCAGGTCTGGTAAAAAAAAATTGATTAAATGTAAAAATTTAACCCCCAAAGTGCCAAAATGTGCTTGTCAGCGCCACCTATGTTTCTAATATGGCCGCCCGTAGGAATGTCATAGAGAGATCGAACCAAAACTCAATTATTCGTCTCATCAAAACCTACAAATCATATGTTGACACCCCTGACCTAAATCCATTAGGAACTTCGCAATATGCTCATCAAAGTACGACTTTGCGCCAATTTTGGACCCCCAAGAATCCATCCAGGGGTGTTAATGGTATCGGCTTCAAACTATATGACTTATGACACTGTGCTGAACAAAAATTAAAAAAAACTTTGTAAGAACTCGAATGGTTTAGATTTTATAAGCCCCGAAAGTTGGAGTGCCACATTGCACCTTACAATGTAAACCAATGGGGAGGCAATCTCTGGGCATGGACTTAATGCCAAACTGAGGCGTCTGACGTCTAAACTGTAAGTCAGACCACTTTCAAACCTGTATCAATGGATTCGTGAGGAAAATTCCTACTAAAATTGTTTTTTAATGTAAGATTTGGTCAAAGTCATGGGATTTATTAAGATATTTCCACTAGAAGACTGCTCTGAAATCCTGCTCTCAATGTGACGGGGAGAAGGAGGGAAGAAAGGGGGGGGATGAGTGTGACAGTTAAATGTAGCTCAGTTTTATAGGATATAGCAGTAAGGTCTATATACTTACAGTACATTATATACAAACTTTGTATGAAGTTTGGGGTTATTATCATTTATTTTACAATAATTGTAGGTCCTATATGTATAATCAGCAGTGGGGATGACCTATGAGAGGAAGGGGAAAAAAAGGAGTGAGGGAGACTGTTAAATGATAAAGTGCAGTAGAAAAATAAAATCATAACTAAATTTTGTAGCTCTGTACTGCAGTTTTTCCTTTATTAAGGCCCGAGCACCTAGCGGTTCACTCACACTCTCCCTTCAAATATTGTGACTTATCAGGTGTAGATGTGTACTTATTGTCTCTACACACCTGACAGTACACATGTCAATCAAATTTTTACCAGGTCATGTGGGAGTGGTTGGACGCCTTTTAAAAGATATCAGAGTGTTATTTAAGGTGTAAAAGTAGCACAACACAAACGCTGTGTTTTCATGTCAGAAACCTTGTATAAATTTAATTTCTTTGTTAATGTATTGTCTCAAAATATAAAATTCTGATAGTGAAAGGAGTCACTTCATGCAGGTTGTGACACTCAAAACTATTTATCCACTGTTTTACAGCCACAACAGTAGCAATGAAGTAGGCTGCAGCTGAGCCTGTGACATAAGCATATGTCAACCATGTAATTACTCTCACTGCCAAAAGGAGACAAAAGTCCCACACACCAGTTTTAAGTGTCGAGATGCAGACGAAGCATGAATGCAAAGAAATACATCATTTTGAGGTTGCTGAATTATGATGGTATCATATATGTGCCTGGCAGTCTGTTTTTATGAGTAATGACTTCATCATGAGTGTACAGACTGTGAGCTCTTATAACTGTAGGTGGAAAAATTGTTGGCGAAAAACATGAAAGTAGTTTCTCTTCAGAACTGTGTTTTGGAGCATAGGCTTCATCTGGCTACAGGTGAGCTGTGTATTATGTGCAGTTATTCATAATTTTTAAATAAACACCAGAGGTCAATTTTCAAAAGTATTCTAAAGAGTACACAACAGACTTTGTTGATTATTATTTCACTTAGCATTTCATGCAGTTGGATGTCAGTCTGTTTAAAAATCATTGTGTCCTTTACCACAATCTAATGATCATATTGTTAGTACCGTCTGCATGAAAACAGTATGTATTGCAATAAATATTTTTTTAATTGGGGGAGAAATTTGTGATCTAAATTTTGAGTGGAAAATATGATGATTCTTATTTTGACCAGAATCATGCAGTCCCAGTCCAGATAATGAAATATTATATTCATTATTTAATTTACACACAAAATCAGCCCATCTACCTCTCCAGGTTTAAGCTTCATTTATACTCCCAAGCAGACGTGTAGACAGACAGCTGTGAACACCACGGATGGGTAGTCATTCTGTTTATACTACCTTTTGGAGTCCGCTTGCAAGACATGTTTCATACATGCACAGTAGATCGCTGTCTACAGGAACACAGTAATGTGACTGCATGGACTGGTGTGGACAGGTCCACGCGGACACAACAAATTGCAGATACGTGGATGTCCGCACAGAGCGTACACATACACCCTCTGATGATGAAATTTACATCACACAGAAAGTATCATTTCAGCTTTACACACTACACTAGAAAGTATGTCACAATATTCAGATTTGTGTAAACACAAAGCAGCTTTCGCTGATGCAGAAAGCTGAAGCTTATGCAGTTGTAACATAAGCTGCAGTTCCTCCAATGGCCACTACAATGGGCCAAAAATATGTGACTGTATAGAGATCAATTTAAGAAGTGAATCTTCTCTTGAATTACAAAATATAAATTTACACTCCCTGTGTTCTATAATACTTAAAAGTACACCCATACACAAAATATCCTCCCAGCTCTCTGCTGATGCTTTTAAACTGAACCCAATTTACAGTTTGAAAACCTCAACAGTGAAATCAGTGGGTGAATAGTTTGCCCCTTTGGTTAAATTTGGATTGCTGGCTCCAGTAACTTCCTATATTGTGATGAGTGGTAAACCTAAAGTCATTCTTCAAAATGATTCATATTCAGACTGATGTACTGGCATGGCTGTGGTTAACAGCCAATTTTAGCTTATCACAGATATATCAGTATCAGTGTATAGTATGTCATGTAACAAGATGTCTCTTGATGTATCTTGGCCAGAATTCTTTATTCATTCAAAAAATTTAAAGCCCCCCTCCACTCAAAAATGCGTTTTTCTTATTCTTCCTGCAGTTGAATGTTTGAGATTCACTGTGCAGAATGATGTATGTGCAGTATTTGTTTTCACATTCATCTGCTGCACAGTTTTATTGGGTGGGCCTACAAGCATGATTTGTGACATCACAACTAGTTTGGAAGCCAATCCTGGTCCAGAATGCAACTGACACAAGTGTGATGTGGAAACTTGAAGCCTCCAGTGCACATACAGAGAATGGACTTTTCAGTGAAGAAGGATACATTTTGTGTACAGCTGGTAAACTTCTGAAAAGAACAATATTTTTATATTTATAGATTGTGCAATACATGAAAATCAGCCCTACTAGATGTCGCACTAGCACCAGTATCTCAGACCAAAACAAATGTGCGCATCATTCACTCAATAAAGTTGAGGGAAAAAAAGCAGCCCCTGAACCAACAGCTCACAAAACTCAGATGAAATTGTCAAACTACGTGGTGCTGATCAAACATGGTTCAAGATTCTGTTAGTGTGTTGCCTATTTCTTGCCTCAAATGTTTTCAGAAACATATTTTAGTGTACTGTTTAGCTGTAATTTGAGAAAGTTTGTGACACAGCCGACACGTTGGAAACTGCCCAGAGGACATGGAGGGACTCACAAGCACTAACATGCATGCGTGGCCGGAGCACCTACCAAAACACAGAACACAGAAGTTGGGATTACAACATACACAGAGGGAGTGTGACTTCATTTTCTGCCCAGGTCGCTATTATTCTACTATATCTTTACATAGCAAATAGTTGTTTGCTGACATCTGGTGGGGCTCAATGTTGCTTCTTACAACTTTAAGAATTTTAATGAGGTAATTATACTTTTTTGTGGAAAAAGACACACATTATTGTTAAGTATTTTATGTCTTACTTCATGACTATTGTATTGTATTGTATTGTATTAGAAGTGTAATCAGAACAAAAGTAGTGACACTCTAAATGTAACTTAAACTATAACTTGGATTAGAATGACAGGGTCAATTAGATTATGTCATATGATGAAATGATGAATATGCAGTTTTTGAGAACATTTTTTCATGTAATTTTCTGACATACCTGAATGTCATAGACAGTAAACTCTTACCATGTTGTTTGTTTACCCTGCGCTTTGCTTTGACTGTCTCTGGCTGTAATGTATGTGTCTTCCTCTCCTCTCTCACTGACAGCTCTGACAAAATGTCCTGCATCTGGGTTTGTGGCAGAAACAGGCAGGTGCTGGCAGCTCTGATCACCATGTTCATGGTGTTTATCAGTAAGGGTGATTAATTGGCATCAGAGTAGGTTTCCATCCCTGCTGTGTTCTCACCTCCAGTCCATGTAAAACACAGAGCATTCTTCTCCTGCTCCTTTTCTTTTCATTTCCCATCATCCTCTACCAGTTTGGAGTCCTCTCTCTCGCTGTTTCCCTGTCTCTCTGCCTTGGATGTGCACTAGAGTTGATGGCAGCAGCCTCAGTGTGAGGTCTCCTGCCACCAGTCATAATCAACTAACCCCCACCAAACCATAACCTGCACTCCACTCCTTTCTTGTGTTATTGTGTGTTATTATTCTTATCTCTATTATTCCTATCTCTACAACTCTTTCCATCTCTCCAGCATCCCTCCTCCATCTTTTTCGCTTGTTCTCATTTGCATAACATTGTTGCAGGAGATGTCTTTCATCTTTTCAGTATCAGATTTGAAGGAGAGAAAATTATATTACCTTTCCTGTCATATTACAAAGCACTCTATCTCAGAGTTCCGCCAATCAGGAGTGTCAGGCCTCAAACAGCAGAGTCAGGGGATTTGGAAACCCTTCAAAAAAAGATAAATGAATTGTCAAAAGGTCAAGGGCCAAGATAACCTATATAGGCACATTTATAAGCTGCAATGCAAATTTTTATGAGTGGGAGCATGGATTTTGGCCTGTCTTGTAAAGTTTGCTTGTGTGTGTGTTTCAGAATGCAATGTGCATGTCTGGTGTGGGTGGACAGGGAGAGCTCAATCTGTGTAACACATTATCGTCTGGCTAATGTGCAGAGTCTTATTGGATTTACACTGAGCCCATTTCCCCTCCGTTGCCTCATGTCTAGTCATGTCCTGGAGCTGCTCCTTCCCTCTGAATTCAGACATCCCCAGTGATTTTGGCCGAATAAGAATTGACATTTTGGATTTTTCCTCAGAATCCAGAGATTTATCTTCAGTGGGAAGGACGGAAGCTGTTTCAACAAGGCTTGAGATAAAAACCATGTTGATAAGGAAGGGGAGGTGTTGCCTGGCTCTGAATATTTAAAGCTGCTGTCCAGGACTCTGTATGCACAGCATCCTTCCATGCAGAACTCTGTTTTTGTGGGTTATATCTATGTAATATAATATAGATAATAGGTAGGATAATAGGGGGGGGGGGGGGGGGTAAACAACACTGAGGGGGTGTGGAATTACCTGTACTAATAATAGTTTATATCGTGAAAACAGTATTAATTCCATTAGTCAGTGAAACTCAACACTTCCTGCAGATCTTCCTGCAGATGACCAGGTGTTTAATGTGAAATATTTGGGCAAGAAATGTTGATATTGGGAGTTTAACAGGGACCACATTAACCACAAAGTAGTGACTGGAAATATTTAGTGAATTACAACAGTATTTCAACCTACAAGCACCACCTATTTTGCAAGTATGTGCAAATGAATTTTGCCTCTTGCAGTGGCACACTCTGGTCTAACCAGGTCTTAAGATGCTTTGGGTGTAAGACAGCAGCTCATTACACAGTCAGCTCCTGGACTGAGAGGTCATCCTGAGACTGACCTCAAGAGGCATTCACCCAGTGAAGCAGTTCAGCAGTGGGATCTCTACAAAAGAGATGATAACCTATGATCTTGATTCCAAAACATTTAATTTAAACTGTTACTGTTAGTCAAAATATTTCCTCTGGCTCATGTAAATCCCATTTACCTGCTTTTCAGGTAGTGAGTGTGACCTCCAATCCAGTGGAATACATAATGAACCTCTGTTAACATGTCTTCTATTAGTTATGTTATCAACCCTTGAATAGATATGCAATAAGGAGAGAGATGCACCCTGCAAACACTCACTGGACAACACTGGAACACAATCACCAGCATCAACCAATCAGGGTAAAGTTGTGTAACATCAGTCACACAGGTATAGTGAAAGAGAAACAATAGACTAGAATCTGTAGTAACCTTTGGCTGAACATAAATCATCAATCTAACTGCTGTAGGAATCTGGTTTGATGTAATTTTATTTACTTTATGACTTAAACTGCCAAAAAAGGCTTAGAGGCAATTGCTCTCTGCATTCTATAAGAGGGAATATGACACAATTCAGAAAGGATTCAACCACTGTAAAATTCCTCTCTGCTGAGCCTGTGATGGTCTCTGCTCACTGAAATGGCCTGTCGACAGCTTCAGTTGAAATTTTTGGCTGTTTAATCCACTTGTCACACCTGTTTTTCCAAATCCCACACATAAAACAGAGGAAGTGAGCCTCAGCCATGTTTGTACTCTAGTCCCTCTCATTCAGATATCTTACTAACAAGACTTTGTCTTTGGTACTTTGTCTCTTGGACTGTGGAGTAACACCAACAAGCATTTTCACTTAATGACATCCATGCTCACTTACAGTATATGTCAGTTAGTGATGCAAGAGAGCAGAGCTGATTTGGATTAGAAAATGTGTATTTAAGAAGGTGGAGTATACCCCAAATGTGTTGCTGTTGGTTAACACTGCTCTCTGCAAATATTATATACAATACTGTACAAAATATTGTAGGAAACCTTTAAAAGTGATGCAGGCTAGGGATGTAACCAACTACAAACTTCAATATTCAGGTATAAACAGATAATCACTCTGAACAGATGCAAACACATGAATTTGTGTAGTAATTTTCTTTAAGCTCACTGCTATCCAACACACCCTTACAGTACCAGCCACTCAGACTTGCTGCTCCCAGCTGGATCCCAGCTGGCTGCCAGCCGGCTTCCAGTAAGATCCCAGCCAGCTTCCAGCCACTGTAAGCCCCCCCTCCCCTCCTTGGGTATATCCCGCTTCCACTGTAAATACGCCCATTCATTCAATTGCGTGTTGTCACCATGAGATGGCGCTTCTTTCACAAAAACACATTCACAGATAAACCAAAGTCAAGGTTAGTAGGTTTCCAGACTTACAGTTGCAGGGGAATCCACTTTTATTAATATAAAATCCTTATTTGATCAGGGCATCACCTCCCTTTAAGGTTAGGATTTGTTAGTACCAGGAGGAAGCACTAACCCTAATTCAATTTAATCAGTTAATCAGTCTCATAACTGTAAGTTATTTTCAAAATATTGACCTCTGTCTGCTGTGCTCAAAGAACATCACAACTGCCTAAGGGACTGCAGATGAAAACTGGTAAAGTACATCAACTGGTAACATTTATGTTTAACACTGTACATGGTCACAATATTACAATATTACAATACAATACAACAACAACAACTTCTTAGGATAAATGAAGACATTTATTAACAGCTAAATGTCTTAAGGATACATTATAAAGCATAAGATGATAAAGCAAAAGAATAATAAGGCATTTAAATTATAATAGAAATCAAAAAAATAATTTAGAAATAGTGGCTCAAAGTGTGTGACTTGAGACTAACGTATAGCAATGGGGAATGCTAAGGGAAAGCCAACTTCCTTAAGACTACTCTTAAGAAAAAATCCTCTTAATTTTAACGTAATTTGCAATCACAAAAGCCATTTTATGCCAACTGTGTTGAAGACTTGTCACTACAGAGATGTCGTCTTGGCAGGTCAGGTGGTCAAGCCCTGTTTCAGGCTGTGCTGTGAAAGAGTCTTCCTGTCAGCTTAACTCCCATTTTGGCTGTACTGCTAGCAGCAAGCCAGTATCTGGTTCAAGCGTTGCTGTCTTCTTCAGAGCTATGCCAGTTTGAGTTCAGGATTCAGGCTTTTGCTGGCTTCTTGTAATCTTAGTTTAATGCCAAATAAAGTTTAATCTGACTGCACTTAATGTTCGTTCAGGGTAAGCCTTCAGGTCAGTCTGTGTAACTTCAAAAGTAAAAAAGTACATGTGAAATGCGAGACTTAACGTTAAAAATAAAACAAAAACAAACTGAACTTGTTTCAATAAAAGATTAAAATACACATACTTAAAGAAACCAGATGTCTTAATAGAAGAATTGTGTCTTAACTCATGAGTCTTTTGGAGATCAGCTCAAAGGGAAATCCCTTAGGTTGTTTTTATCAGCTTTGGGTGTGTTTTAAATGTTTTCTTGCCGAAGTTCTGAAGAATATTTATTTTCTTTGTTCTCCACGGACCTTAAGGTGTGGTTGATACTTTTGACTCTAGAATGGCAGATTACTTTTCTACACTGGGAAATTAGTTTTAAATGCAAATTCAAACCTCAGAGTCACTATTTCTGAATACTTTATATCACATTGTAGATAAGAATGTGTTGTAGAACTATTCAGAAAAACAGTTCAACATTATACATTCATTTCATAAAAGCCAACCCTTCCTAGGACATTTCTGGTTAATTTGACTGTCAAGGATATAATGTTTAATACTATATTGAATGAAATAAAGCAACAATTATGTGACTAGATAATCTGTTTGAATTTCAAATATTATCTGTCTGAATTTCAAATATAAATTCAACCTAATTATTATTTCATGATAAAAGAAAACACTCAATATGACATCTTGTGTAATGTGCCTATCAAAATATAATTGTCTATTAGGTTAGTAGCAAAAGTTAAACACTTGATTGTGATTTTAAAAATGCCATTGCATTGTGACCATACAAACATTCATTAATTCTGTCATAACATTTAAAAATTCAATATGAAGTTATATCCTTATCGATGGAGGGCAGTATTGTCACATGCTGTAAAATATAATAAAATCAAAAATTAATATCTCCTCAACAGATGATAGCACAGTTATCAAAGTTATACCCTTCTTTATGAATTTCTGTAACAAACATGATATGATTTACACAATGATTAGACATTTAATTCACATGAATTCAGATTTGGCCAGAAATACAGAGAGAGACTCAATAAATGTCCTTCGGGAATGTGATTTAGAGTTAATGACAGTGGTCTGGGGAGATAAGAAGACCAAGAAAAAGTGGGTTTTCAGTCCATGTTTGTGTGGAGTTGTCTGGTCCACTCCTCCAGTTCAAATAACCCCAAAGGTCACTTATGCTTTTAGTTAAGGACATAATTAAGTTATTGGTCAGAAATGGCCTCTTAGGAGGTCTGTTCAACATCCATTTTGTCACAGTGTTTAGCTTTAGCTAGTAGGGTCCTGGGTGAGGCACTCAGCCATGTCTCTGAAATTCACTCACCCCCTAACTTTGAAATTAAAGAGGGGTTGTTTTATCCCATGGAATTAAAGAAAAGGGCATGGTGTCCTACATGGTAGTTGCTGGAACTTCAATGTTTTCCACCCGCCTAGTGGTCAGTAGTTGTTATTAAAGTCTGTGTAAAGGAAAGTGAGTGAGAAGAACACTTTGTTCTTCTCACCCTTTATTCTTATTCTGTCTTCCGTACATTTTTTGCCCCTTTTCAACTGTTGCATACTTTGTGCTATAAAAACCATTCAACTGTCAATCTGTACAGTTCATTCAGCAGATGTGTGCTTGTATTTTTCTGAAATATAATTTTTTAAAACATCAAAATTCATAATGGCAGTCTATGGGACGAACCGTCCAACTGAGTTGGAACCTTTGTCACTTTGACACTCAATGGCTCAGACGTTCCTTATCCTATAGACGCCATTCAAACTATAAAATGTTCACAAAACTTTGACTTTTCAAAGTTATCAGATTGTTTAGTGATATATTTTATAGTTTTCAACAATTTAAGCCAAAAGTCAGGGGTTTTACAGACGTTGTCAGGTCTCACCAGTGTGTCATTTGATCAGGCACAGTGGAGAGCACAGATATTTTTAGACCAGGAAAGATTTTTTTAACAGCTCTCACTCCCACAATTTTATTTCCTCAAGCACATATATTGCCTCAGTATGTTGCCACAAGCCTCCTCCTTCTCAAAATGTAAATACATTTCACATAGGACTTATAAGTTATGAGATCTAAACCTTAATTGATAGAGTCCCTGTCATGTTCTCATTGACTGCAATACAGTCTGCAGGATGTGTGTCTCCTCTCACTCCAGTATCTTAAACTTACAGATTCTCTCTTCCTTCAAATGCTTTTTACACATATCATTCATTCTCATGGTAAATTAGTCTTGTTTTCACTAATGATGTACAAATCTTTGGGCTCCAAGCTCTAGTTTGAGACAAATACATTTTCATCATCAAAATGGAGATTTTTTCCTCTCTTTTTTGGGAATGTCTGTTGGCTCAGTGGTTTAGAACACTGTTCTCATGATCAGCTTCCCCTTAGATGACAAGGTTGTGTGTTCAATACCCGTTCACTGCAATGCTCCACATAATATTGCTCTCATGTACAAAGTTTCATAATGTACCATAATTCAATTCGACTCGAGCTCTCTTTAATATCATTACCTGAAATGTACATTGATATGCTTGTTAAACACATCTTTTCCTATTGTTTAAAGCATATCTGTGTAGTCCAGTGGTTTATGGTCATGTCACATTAGAGTTCCTTTAAGATCTAAAGATTGTGAGTTCAAACCCTGCTTAGGGAAAAACTCAGTAGAGTTGAAGGTGAAAAAATGCAGACATCCACAGGTGCTTTCAATCTACTGATTGAGACTGCAGTACACAGTCCTTGTGATAAAACCCCTCTTTCTAGGTTTCTAGGTTCAGCTTTCATTTACAATTCAAAATGGTCTTCGTCTCAGAAACACAAAAAACAATTCATACAAAAACAACATCAGATACTGGCATGTACAGAGATATGCACATAATAGTCAAGAAAACTTTCTACCTGAAGAACTCAGTAGAGTTGAAGGTGAAAACATACTGACACCCACAGATGGTGTCAATCTACTGATTGAAAGTGCCACTGATAAATCTCATGCAATTGACAGACTGAACACCAAATTCTGGCCTGGCATTGCTGTATGACATGTTAGCTTGGTGCATATCATGTCTGTCTTACAAACATGAAGGTGCAGGTTCAATTCCACGCCCTGCTGATTTTAATCTTGGCAGACTTTTCAATAGTGTTCAGTGTCCAGTAATACAGTCAAAATCAGCTTTCAGCAATCATACGCAATTTCTACAGAAATGGCATTTTCTAGTTTTCTTTATTATTTTTATTACCATTTATAGGCCATATTTATTTATTTATTTTACTTCCTTTTTATTTATTATTTTCTGTATATTATCTTATGCTTTATCATGTAGCCTCAAGACGTTTAGCTATTAATAATTGTCTTCATTTATCCTGAAAGTGTTTGGTTGTTTCTTTGAGCTGCAGTAAACAGAGGTCACTGTTTGGGACAAGAACTTATGATTATGAACTGATTCACTTATTAAATTGAACAAGGGTTAGTGCTCCCTCCTAGCACTAACAAATCCTAACCAAAAAGGAGGTGGTGCCCACAATAATGAGTCCCTGAGACAGGAAGAGTAGCAGATGACCCAACTGTCAATCACATCTGTTAATCAATGCCCACATGGCAGACATTAAAGCTACTATAAGTCTTCAAGTCTTATTAATGGAGCAATAATTTACAAAATGACTAGCACACTTATTAGAGGGCCTAAATTTAGAGATTGAAACCATAGTGACTCATTGAAAAAAAGACTGACTTAGTATTTTAGAGAGAAGTTGGGGCTTTCTGAATGGGAATCAGTTGGAGCATATAGTGGCAATCGGTAGCACTTTAAGGTACTTCCGTATTGGCTTCAGCCTCAAGCCATGGGAGTTTCTGCTTGTCCTGAACACCATGTTTAGATGTTACAAGAGAAAAAAACATCACATTTCTAGCATTATTATAACCAAACATTGGTTATAATAATGCTAGAAATGTGATGTTTTTGGTCACTATAATTGAGAAAATTGTATACGTCCCATCCCATCATGACATTTAGCCTGATGCCCCACCTACAGTTTTGCTTCTGATCTGGTGGCATTTTTCCTTGAAACACCACTGAAGCACATGTAGCGGGTCTGACTCTGTGTTGTGTTGTGTAGAAGACAAGGACACACTTCCTGGGACTGTCTCTGAGCAAATTTTTTTTCATAACTACAGTTGTGAAGAGACAAAACATTCACAGGGTTTCTCTCGCATAAATACTATCAGCGCCTTCCCAGGAAAAATCCAGAATATGCACAATAGCATTAAAAAAGAATAAATAAAATACACATTATATAAATAAATTAATCTAACATTGTATTTTCTATCAGAAAAATGACATAAAATAGCCATACATAAACCCATATACCTGTAGTTGTGAAGAAACAAAACACTTTCTCTTGCATAAATGCATGAGTATGCATGCATCATGAGTAAAGTCACTAAATGCCCCATGCTAGCAAACACAGTTTCAACAGCACACTCTAGCGTGACAAGCTCCACGGCAACCCTGCAACACATGGGCCTCAACACCCTAATTTATGCATGAAAAGAAATAAAATTGCAGGTCTAAAAATCCATGTTAATACACTGACTTTACATGTGTTTTAAGTACCTTAACTTCACATTCACAACAAAAGCAGTGAAAATGCAGAGAGCAGAAAGAATTTGTACCTTCCTGGGAAATGTTCAGACACAAAGATGAAGTAAAGCCAATGGAAGTGCAGCAAGTGCAGTTCATAAAATAAGAAGCACAGAAAATAAACAATTTAAGAGCCCAAGATGATTGATCCACTTTATTTTAGGATGCACATTTTTTCAAAAGCTCCCATTTATGTATTTTATTTTAAATGGAGCCCTTATTTTACTTGAAATGAAAAGAACATTTATTTACTATTACAATACTTATTATTAACATCTGTGTATAATATAATGTTAGTTTCTTTCATGTTGTTGGTGTATGTACTCATTCACACGTCACAGCAACTGTATACATTTTTCTATGCATTGGAGCAGTGGCTGGAGACCAAGCAATCAGCCCTTGACGCCCCACTAGCTGCCCCTACTGGCTGTAATGTTCAGTACACCCTACACAAAACACATTGGAAAAAACTGTGACCTAACATTTTGGGAAAAGACATTCACTTTACTTCTGGAGTGAGATTAGAAGACGGATATCAATCTCATGTCTTCGTGTTAAGTACAGAGTTGGAGTCAGGATGTGATTAGCCTTGCATAGCATAAAGACTGGAAGCAGCTAGTCTGGCTCTGTTCAAAGTTAAAAAATACACCTCAAAACTCCCTGATGAATACATCGTATCTCACTTATTTAGTCTGTACACATATGGAAATGTAATAACAATTTGTGGTTTTAGGGAGAGTTATATGCTGAAACTATTTCTTGATGTGTTGCACCATCCATTTATTTAACTTTATAAACTTCTCTTCAAAAGACAAACAGATTTTAGACTGTGATGAGATTGGAGTTGATGGTACAAACATGTCTTGAATAAACTGTGTGGACTTATTGTCCTGTGAGAAAGAGCTTTTTTCCCTCTCCAGTAACTCTTTACTGAATGAAATAGGAGCATGACAAAGTGCAGAGAAAATAGAAAGAAGCTTATGACTAACTATAGTGCCAGCATGTTCCTGGCTTGCTGTTGTTTTAGTGATTAGGTCACCAGATACAGTATTTCACCTACTTGCCCTGTGAATAGTCACTACATCACCAAGCTTCTAGACAAATTTTGAGAAAATTTGCCACTGTTTAGTGAGACCAGACCTTTATTCTTTAATCTAAAAGTTTCATCATATGAGCATCCTATGAACCTTATGTGCTCAAAACAACACCATTACTCCACCATTGTGGTTAATGAGCCAAAGTCTTTTTATCTGATGGTGGCACTGGAGAAAAGGTTAGTGAGTCAGCAAAATCATCACAAATCATCCTGACCATGAATATCCACACCAAATTGCATGTTGAAATATCCAGACATCATCATTTTATCAGGACAAAACAAACCTGCTAAACTAATCCTAATTCTAATCCTGATATGTGATTTAGCATGTATAAGAGACAACCTACTAAAGTATTCGTACACTTAACTCCAAAACATTTCTTGCAAGAAATAGACACACACACACACACACACACACACACACACACACACACACACTCACACACACACACACACACACACAGTCATTGACAGGTGACACACAGCAGAACGCAGTCTCCTCCTTTGATTGTAAAAGGAAGCTAGATGCTGGCCCATTCTGTTGCCTGGCAACCATTCACACACACTGTCCAGTGTGTGGATGCTTCCCCACATTTAACAACCGATGATGGTCTATCTCCTCTGGTTACTATCACAGCTTCGTCTCCCTGCACTGACATGCTGAAAAAACACCAGACACTACTTCCTCTCTGCTTGTTTGATAACACATGAGCTGAATATCAGAGGCCACAGTCTAACATGCATGCATGCATACACGCATACACACACACACACACACAGGAGGTAGAGGGGTCGTCCACTAAACGGAAGATCGGCGGTTTGATTGCCGGCTCCTCCAGTTTGCATGTCGATGTGTCCTTGAGCAAGATACTTAACCCCTAATTGCTGAATGTTTGTGAATGATTAGATTTCCTCTGATGGGCAAGTTAGGACCTTGCATGGTAGCCCCTGTACCCATTCAGTGTATGAATGGGTGTGAATGGGTGAAAGTGATTTGAGTGTAAAAGCGCTTTGAGTCCATTTACCATTTACACACACACACACACCACCACCATCTCTTCACTCCCCAACTTTGAACTTGAACTTGACTTCAGCTTATGATCTTTATGATATTACAGCTAACACATTATTAAAAGACTAAAGAATATGTAGAATTTAAAAAGAAACGTCAAATTCACCACTGCTCTTGAAATATTGCTGAAGAAGTGTCTCCATCTGTCATTGTGCTGATTGAAGTCCCTGGCAATCCCCAAAGCATCCACTGTTGCCAAAAATCCCTGTGTGTGTGTGGGCACACATCAAACTATTTAGTCTTTTCTGGGTCATTGTTGATCTCAGATATGTCAGCACTAGCAGTTGACATAGGAATGGTGAAGAATAACTTCAACAGCTTATGCACCTCTGGCAATAGAGTTTTTGCCACAGGAGATGCATTCGTTGCTGATGCTATTGATGATACTGTTTGGCCTGCTTCCATCCCAGAAGTCTGACTTGCCTCTGGCAACATATCAAGCTGTGTGCGTAGACTGTCAAAGTCAAAATCCCTCTCACAGAGCTCCACTATGGAAGATGGGAAACCAACTGTCTCCTTTTCAGCTGCAGATACAATCAGGCGCTCCAGGGCAGCTGCCACATGCAAGTCTCTCTGCTCAAAACGCTGTTCCAATTTACCATCAAGTTGATCCAGAACTTCAAAGTACAGTCTCCTGTAATGACCTGCTGGACTCATATGTGTGTGCAGGCTCTCCTCCAGCATCCAGTTTTGCATAGTGTTTCTGTTGCCTTGGCAACACAGGAGCATCTGTGAGGTCTTCTACCACTTTCTTGTAGAACTCATCAAAAGCATGATGTGACCCCTTTCCTTGAATGAAGCTTCAAGTGAAAGCCATGGCTTTCTGCGCATCCTGTAATGATATGTTTACAGTCTGTAAGGTCCTAGTCAGCTGTTCAGTGGGAGAAAGACACATCAACACGAGGTACAAGCCAAAGAATGTGCTGAATTTCTCAAGGACTGCCAAAATCCCCCCAGCTTTCCCACCAACATCATTGTATGATTCCTCATTTATTTCAGTCATCAAAGAGGAAAGTACAGCGTAGTTTTCAATGACAGATTTCACCTGTCCATCTCATTGGACAGAGTACATTATTATTATTATTAGTTATTATTGCCAGGGGCCACTTCATTTTTGAATACTTGGAATTTGTAGTTTTTGTTTGGGGGACTGTTTCACAATATGTACCACCTCTTGCATGAAGTCCAGTGCATCTCTGATGACTCTACATACTTTCCCAGTGTCTTGCAGACATAAATTAAGACAATGCGGAAAGGAATGAACATAAATGGCTTTAGGATTGTCCCATTTAAAGCTTCCTGCAAGTCCATTCAAATGATCAGACATGCAGCCCCATCGTATTCCTGTACATGGCACATACTGGGAAAATGTTCCATGAGAATGTCTTTTAAGTGCAGTGAGAATGGTCGAAGTGTCAGCCTGAGGTAAGTCAAATAAACCAATGAAATCCATGTGAGAGACATAGCTGTCGTCAACCCAGTGGAATAGAACCACTAGCTGTGCTTTATTTGAAATACCTCTGGTCTCATCTACCATTATTGCATAGAACTCCCCACGAATAGGTGAAATAACCTGGGATAGTACTGAATGGGAAATTTAATTAATCAGTTCATTGATTATGTAATGGCTCACTGGTCTTTAAACCACTTTGGTTGAACGGACTGTCTGTTCTGTGTTCCACCTTGTACACGTTTTGTACCTGAGAGAATAGCTGGGTCGTCTGGTTGGTGGGACTTAGTCAGATCCCAACAACATTCACTGGAGCAGTGGACATCTGCCAGGCTTTTAGAAGGAGCAGAGTTGGAAGCTGGAGGCTCTGGAGTGATGGAGGAATGTATGGCTGGAGAGGAGTCCGGAGCACAGGGTGATTGGTTAGCTGGAGCAGTGACAGAACAGGCAGAGTGGCCAATGTTAGCTGGAGCTAAAGCAGAGGAGGTAATGTTAGCTAGAGCACCAACTGGAGGGTGAATATCATTGGCTGGATCAGATGCACCAAACACAGTGTGGCTCATTGAGGCAGTAGAGGCAGTAACATTACATGCAGGGCTATCATTCTCCTTATCATTTTCCTTCTCGACAGACTGGCTAGGTAGAGCAGCGGTAGATATGGTGCTTTTTTCTGAAGATTGGTTGGCTGGAGTGACAGCAGTCCCCCTTCCAACTTTTGTTGGCATTGCCCTGAAAATAATTGTTATTTTTTGGTGTTTCATTTTCAGTAAAACTTTACAGTTAATGAAGCTAATGAAGCAGCGAGGGGGGTTAACATTAACTGTAGGAAGGGCAGCACTAGCGTTTGTATGTGAAATTTTGATTTACGTCCCATGACACAATTAGTCAATACATTTCAGATAACAGAATTTATTGCTTTCTAATAGGCTGGATGCACACAGCCGATCACGAGTATAATACATGCAGTACTGTGCAAAAGTTTTAGGCACTTTAGATGTTTAAATTCTTATCCATGTATATGAAATACCATCAGAGAGGCGTCTGATCACTTCCGAATTTATTCTGCAGCATGACATCGACCCCAAACATACAGCCAGAGTCATAAAGAACTATTTGCAGTGACAAGAAGAGCAAGGGGTCCTGCAACAGATGGTATGCCTTTTTGTTCAAAGTTTATTAATATTGAATGTGTTGTGTGTCCAATTCCACCAAATTCAACACTATAAACAAACCTGACAAGTAAGAAGTTGATCAGATGAACGGTTCTCAAGATATGCAAGGGACATACATTCAGTACATACATATATACATGCATACATATATACATACATACATACTGGGGATGTGCAGAGAGCCCGGTATTTGTATTTGTATTTGTTGAGGCAGCAAATTGTATTCGAATAAAAGTGGAAATAGGCGTAACAATCCTGTTTTTGCTTTTATTACACTTCTCATTTAAGGATATTAAAGTGTTAAAAGGAGTGTTCATCAATAAACTATTTTGCAAAGGAGGTCCCCACACCAGGTCAGACAGCAATGTAACCGACCTGTGCACTGTTATTTGACATGTTTTTTTTTTCTTTCCGAAATAAACATTTGTAAAAACTTACCATTTGTGCTTTTCCAAATGCTGTATTTGGATTTGGCTCCACCCCTAATACATACATACATACATACAGACAAACAGGTGACAAATGAAAAGAAAAACCAAAATAAAGTGTCTTTAGATGTAAGTAAGATGTTGGGCCACCATGTGCCACCAGAACACCTTCAATGCACCTTTGCATTTGGTGTTCTGGTGATGGTGGTAGAGAGCACTGTCTAAAACATCGGTCCAAAATCTCCCATAGGTGTTCTACTGGATTGAGATCTGGTGACTGTGAAGGCCATAGCATATGATTCACATCATTTTCATACTCATCAAACCATTCAGTGACCCCTCGTGCCCTATGGTTTGGGGCATTGTCATGCTGGAAGAGACCACTCCCATCAGGATAGAGATGTCATCATAGGATAAAGGTGATCACTCAGAACAACTTTGTATTGATTTGCAGTGACCCTTTGCTCTAAGGTAACAAGTGGACTGAAACCACACCAGCAAAATGCCCCCCACAGCATAACAGAGCCACTGGATCCTCTCACTGTAGGGGTCAAGCCTTCACACCTGTACTGGTTTTTCCTTTAATATGACACCTGTCTATACATACATACATACATACATACATGCATACAGACAGACATACCTTGAGTCCTTGCTTTATAGTTGGATGATTCAGTTTGATTAAAAAATTTCTGTTTTCGGACAGATGCCAAATACCTTTCAGAGGTCTTCAGTAGCTTTTCAATGAACTGATCTGTTAAGCTTAATGAGGTTTTTCACATAATATTTTTCAATTTTTTTTTCTACCATATGGAGAGAAAAGGAAAGGAAATGCTTCAGCACTCTCTTTTATTCCCCTTCCTGCCTTGCTCTTTATCAAGTCACCACAGTTGGGTCTAAATAAATGATCAGTCCCTACAATTGTGCTGCAATTATGCCTCCTCAAATGCCCAGGATGTAGTGGAACCTATACATCCCTGTGTGTGCGCGAGCTGGCTAATGCAACCCTTTCTAGGTCGATGGATTCACAATATACTGACATATTGATTCATTAGGAAGCCCGTATAAAGCCTCATGTCAATATGGGCTGTCATTAGTCTGAAATATACCCCTGGGCTCTCAGTGTCAAATATCATGTGTGTTTTATTCTTCATTTTACTATTTCCTTTTGTCTACCTCAAAGAAAAGAATTACCCTCAGCTGCTCTTTAGACGCTGATATACTGAATATCATCAGTAATATTAAATACATACTAGGAGTAGTTAACTAATTAAGGGCACCAAGTGGGGTTTTTCATCACTGGTGCTAGAAGGCAATGTTTTTATGTAGACAGGTCCCAGGGATGTATTATAAGAACTGGATCCCAGACTCCAAGATGATGAAAAAAAGTAATAGCTCAATCGACTCCGCCCATCCACTTTTCATGGAGATAATGTCACATGTAACAGCTTTTCTAGGCTCTGGGAAAGCTTTACAAATATGAAACCTTCATTTAAAAATTTGTAATAGCAAGAGTGGTAATTGACTTTGTATCTTGTGCTTGAGGTCGGCATGATTCGCATTTCTGATGTTGACAGTTTCCCTGTTATTCACTACTCCAAAGCTGGTGTCGGTAATGTGCCAAGGAACATGGCAATGTGCCAGTAAAGGCAAGAAAGAAGAACACTGCTAACTGGCAAACATAAATGTCAACAATATTATTTTTTAAAAGAGTTTTTAAAATGTTGACTTTACAAATGCTTTTTTCAGGAAGAAAATGCCTTAACATGGCCGTAAAAAAATATGGCAAGCCAACCAATAGTTGACTAAGTGGTGGATTGACTGATCATCTGTAGCCACTATGCTAGTATGACTGAGTGCATGCTCCTCACAGAGAACTGTATTAATTACAGTGTGTTTTATAAGGCATCTTGTTTCCCAGCATGCTTTTACAGAAAGTGATTTTAGAGAATGGACCACTTATCTTGTCTTATTAACTTAATGATATCATTATCTAAAACACGTCTTCTGTTTTATGGATGGGGTGATTGGCATCTCTGCCTGTATGATTGCTGAGTAAAATAGCAGGGAAGAAACTCTCTTCTCTTTGAATCAATGGAACAAATGTCCAACACATTGCTTTATTAGTGCCTGTCAGATTTGTTACCAAACATCACACTGGTTCCAAGAGTCCTCATTCACCGAAGAACGCCAGTTACTGCAGCTCATTTATTTTGGCACAAATAAATGTTAAACCACAGGCATTGTTCAACTAGTCCTCCAAAATCAATGACATAATAGTTTATTTGTTCTTGTCTACCAAAATGACCCATATGAGTATTTTCTGAACTGGTGTCTCTATTGTCAGGACATTGACAATTGTTTAGTTAGTTGAGTAAAACTATTTGGTTTAGGTTAGAGAAAGAGGGTGATCTTGTTTAATAGAAAGCCACAATCATCTGACTGTTGGTGTCAAACTCAGACCCTCTGTATGCCCAACCATTCAGCCCCACCTCCTCCCCAAGAGGTTTTGTGGCACTATGACAAGGCCATGCTGCCTTGCTCCTGACAGAAGAGATAATTTTTTTCTACAAGAGGTGGCTTGTCGGGAAAAGGTACATAGGTTGTGTTAATCACCCTTTCAGTAGACTGGTCAACTGCAGGATCTTAATGAAATGTAACCTGACATGTACATATCTGCTGTTACAGGTTCTGTTTTTGTTTCTACTGTTCTCCAATTGCTTTGGGGGATACGTTCCTGGAACTAAACTTGGGCTTTGTTCAGGAGGTGATACTAAATGCAAGTTCCAGGTACTGCTGGCATGATTGGCAATCATGACTGGTTAAGCAGATCTGAAATTATGACAAGGGTAACTTCTGCAAACACAAACACAACAACAGTAACCTTTTTATTACTGCACCTATATGGGGCAACCATATAGGTGGAGTAACAATGGAGAACACTTGTTGGACAAACCAACATGTCCAGGCCCTCATTAATATTCAGTGAGAGCAGGCTATTCAGAGGGAGCCGGAGTCAGTGGTTAGAAACCAAAATGTGGATAAGAAGACCTCTGAGCATCTGAAAAAATTCAGGCACAACACAGCCAAACACGCAAAGGGAAAAAGATTACAGAAAAATGAAAGGTCACAACGTGCACAGTGGAGCAAAATGAAAAACTACAAAGTAGATTGATGCGCTGGATAAAGTTTTGGAGCAGTCTTCCAAAACTTTGGAGCTGTTTGTCCCAGCAGGTTACTTCACTCACCCACTAAACAGCACATATAATGACTTCCACCTGCCCTTTTAAATGCCATATATATATATGATTCAAAGTTAAAAAAAACTCCTTATTTATCTTATACTGGCCCTTTATGCAGCCCCTCAATATACACAGTTTCTCTTTCACTCCCTCCCAATGAGCCCACTCTGTTCTGATTGGCCAGCTTTACGTATCAGAGTTGTGTAACTTTACCGTCAATGCAAACTAAAGATTTCCTGCTTTACTGCTTCAAATTAAAAGCTTTTAAATGAATAATTAACGGGAGACTTTTATTGTGAAGACTTTACAGGAAGTAAAAGCATGTTCCTCACTGAATTAGCAAAACTCTGGTTAAAACAACAACATATTGAGCTATTTAGAGCTATTTGTTCAGCGGATCAGTTAGAAATAAAACAGGGAGGACTAGTACAAGCAGAAACAGCCACAGTTAGATGTTTCATGAGGAGCTGCAGACAACCAGCACACCTCCAACAGGTAAATTACTTATTTTACTTTGCTGTGCTGTGTAATGGCATTGTGGCTTGGCGTAACTACTCTCGGAGTGGAACTTACGCGCTGTGCACGTAGCAGAGGTCCATGTAAAGAAATCCATCACGAACTGACGTCGGCTCAGGCTGAAAGTAGAAAAAACTGTTGAAAACCAAACTTTCAGAGCAGTCTGAAGATGCTGCTTTTTGCTCACAGGGATTACTGCTACATACGTTTACCTCGTTATTAGACACGTCGGCCACTTTTAACATGAACATCTGACATTGCGACATTATATATATGTCTGAAAATAAGGAAAAGCATAATACCTCCCCTTTAAGTAAAAAATTACCACTAAACAAACAAATGGACATATAAATACATTATACATCAACAGCAATTTTAGTGTGGATTTGTCCCTGTCAGTTTCCTCTTCTAAATGTATTCTCCTCTGTGTTTTTTTTTTTACAGGCGAAGGAATGGCGCTGTCCTTTCTTCTCTACTCCTGTGCCGTCTTGCCCTTACTCAGCGTGTCTGCGTATAATACATCTGTCGGTAATTTGACACAATGTTTCCAGTTGTCTGTTGAAAAATCTGTTGAAAATGATTGTGGCTGCAGCAGTACAATGGATGCTCAGTGAGTCTGCTGTCTGCTGGTCTGGTGTGTGTTTGTCTGCCTTTTGTTGTGTGTTAGTGAATGTGTGATAGTGGGCACACATGTTGGTATGTGGAGGGTTTATATGACAACAAAATGTCTCGCAATCATCTATCATTAAGCCTCTTGGTGCTATTTTGTACAGTGCTTAAAATAGCTGATCACTGCCATAGTATTCAATAGATATGTTTCCTTTGTCCATTCATTGTTTTAACCATTAAGTTTTAACCATTTTAACAGTTTAATTTTTTAATTAATATGTGTGCTGCAAACTAAAAAGAATGGTGACATGTAGGAGGAGGCCAAGCTGCATACACTTCAGTAGTAGGGGAGCACCTCCAAAATACATGTTAACGGATTTGAGGGTTTTCCTTGGAAGTAGCCTGGTTCCACACCTCCGTATCACAGCCCACATTTCAGATTTGTTCTGAGATTCCAATAGATCCCTTGTTGTACTTTTTGATCCCCTGGTTGAAGAAACAACTAGCCGATCACAGCTTTGTAGGTTGGACTAACAATAAAGATGTCATCTTAATACATAACTAACTAGCTACATGGCGACATTCATGAAACATAGTAACAGACAAATGGCGACAAGCATTGATGAGACCAACACAGCTGTACAGGTTTTTGTAATTCAATATAGGCAGGCACCTCACCTCATCCATATCACTGATGCTTGGTAGATGGGCACTGTTGGGTTTCACAGCTTTAAGTACAGGTGTGAATGCACCCAATACGCATCAAGGACACATTGAGATCCGATCACTCAGACCACATTTTGAGGTGGTCTGGGCCGCATGTGGCCACATTCATTTAGCAGTGTCCTGGGCCACGTTGAAGGACTGCCTACTCAACTGATGTCCTCTATTTTGCTGCAGACTACGCAGGGGAATAGCATTGCTACCTCCTGGTCCAAAGCTTTGTTCAACTTGTTTGATAACAGGATAAAAAATGCATTATGAGAATATAAGAATGTAATCCACCTCCTGTTTTTCCCGTTCCCCTAACCCGTTTTCATCTTCAAATCAACATTGGAATAGAAATTAAACAAAAACCAGGAAATAACTTGTTTTTCACTTGTCTGTCTAAAAATATTTCAGAAGCTAAACATTGCTGAATAGTTTCCTCTATCCTGTCAAGTTCATAACTACAGTTTTTACTTTTGCTGCACTGCTCGACATAATGAGCTCAGGGTTTATCAGGAGGATGGCTGCTTTACTCCAAACAGCATTAACTTCGACTGTGTGTGTAACACACACATTAATTAACATTAGATCCTGACCGGTCCAGTCTGCATGTTAGAGATTTAAATAATCAATGAAGTTATGCTGCTGTGCCATGTGCATAAATGCGCATAGTTTCCTCATAGTTTCTCAATGAGGAGACGCAGCTGCTGGGAGATCACTGCATATAACTCTATGGGCCCTATTGTAATGATCCAAAGCGCACGGTCCGAAGCGCATGACGCAAGTGCATTTAGGGTGTGTCCAAATCCACTTTTGCTAGTTTAATGGCATAAAAAATGGTCGCAGTTGAAAAGGATTTTACTTAGTCTCTTAATTAATCATGGGTGTGTATTGGATGTAACATGCAATAAACCAATCACAGTGTTATCTCTCATTCCCTTTAAGAGCCAGGTGTGCTTGCACCTTGGCAGATTGCTATTATAATGGCGTATTTGCCAAGTAGTAAGAAGGAGTGCTTCTCTGCAGAGGAAACGCCTTCCCTCCCGTGACCAGCCCCAGACCACCAGTTTAAGATCCTATTCATTAATTTTTTGCAAATTTCTTTTTATTTGTTTTCTGTGAAGGTTTATTACTTTAATTACAGCTATGGTTCTCTTTAAAATCTTTTGTTCAGTCATGGAGTAACAGGTAAAATCAGCAGGGTTTTAACTGCTGAAAGTATGGAAAACTGATCATTGTTATCTCAAAAATGTCATCAATATCATTAATTTTGGTCATGTAAGAATCATCATACAGTTGTCAGGACTTGATCAGCTCTCCAAGGTGCTGATCCTGCTGCTGGCAGCAGCTAGGAGGTGTGCAGATTTATTTCCTTCTTTAGTTTAATCATTGTTTTCACCTCATTTATTTCCCCATGTGTTCCTCATGTCCTCATGTATTGATGTAGCAGGAAAGTCGATCCATGTCTGATCTCTTGTTGATATCTGTTTGCTGGGTCTTGACAGACACCCTCAACCTGACGGGTCGGTTTAAATACCTAGGTGTATTGCCATGATTTGGTAAAATAATTAGACAATTTCATCTGTGCCAGTTGTAAACAGGGCCTAAGTCCTAGTTTTTTCCTGTCTTTCCTGTTCTCCTAACCTGTTTCCTCATTAAATCAACAATTAGAATAGAAATTAAACCAAAACCAGAAAAAAACTTGTTTTTCTGTCTAAAAAAATATTTCAGACGTTAAACATTGCTGGATCGCTTCCTCTGTCCTGTCAAGTTGATTACTACAGTTATTGCTTTTGCTGCGCTGCTCAACATAATGGAGTTCAGGATTTATCAGGAGGACGGCTGCTTTACTCCAAACAGTATGAACCTGGACTGTGTGTGTGTAGCAGCTGCTGTGCCTTGTGCGTAAATGCGCACAGTGTCTCTCAATGGGGAGACGCAGCTGCAAATGCTAGAGCAAATCAATAGGATGGGCATTTGATTTTTGTGAGGGGGCACACAATGCATTGCATATTTGTTTATCCTTTATCCTTAAAAACAACAACGAATTTGGTCTTTGCAAACAGAAATTTGCATATAGAGCAGGGAAGTGAGATCCAATCACAAGTGGTCACTCAAGACGCATGTGGAGACGCATGTTAATGCCAGGTGTGAACAGACGTTCTTAGAGCTGTCCACTTGTGATCGGATCACCCAAGACACATGTTAATGCCAGGTGTAAACAGGGCCTAAGAAGAAAAGGGAGTCCTAAAGAAAGTCAATTTCCCCAGATTCCATGGCTGCTCACACCCAATTGTGAACTCTACCCATGGACCCAGGTTAACAAAACTAGAGATTCCTCTCTTCTCTCTCTTTTTCCCTTCATGGCTGCTGTGGGAGCAGCTCTGCTGCTCAGCTCTCTACTCTCTTGTGTGGCCTGCTCACAGCAGACACAAACAGAACTCTTTTCTTTATGGCAGAAGACGCAAGAGCCTGTCTAAGACTCAGTAACTAAGTTATCTAGTGCTAGCAGCTACTACACAATGATGGCTGATTTAATAAGCACAGGAGCCACAAAGCAGAGTTAGCTTGCCACCAACTCTGTAAGGACTGCACAAAGGAGTGACCTGGGCCCTCTGACCTGCACAACTGGGGCACCGACTACCAAGCAAAGCCTGCATCCTTTAGTCTTGGAGCCAAACTCTTCTCAGCCCGACTCATCCACAGATTCACCAGCTAAGAAGCAGAACACCACAAAGCATCTCTTTATCCATGGACTTGGTAACAACTGGGCATAGCCTAGCAAAATATAGCAGAGCATGGCATGGCTAAGCATAGACTGTTAAATTTGTCGATGTACATTTACTGACTTTGGTTTAACGTTGTCCACTGAGTTTTACTGTTGTGATGCATTTTCATTGTTAAGCTATTGAATAGCCATACTGCTAAGCTAAGGTTAGATTGTGCTTCACACATGTAGGAGGACAACCGCTTGTTTTTTAATTCTGTTAACTAATATTTGATTCTTAAGGGAAATAAGAGAAAGACTCCCTGGATTCCTAAGTTTGTAAGAGCAGACCTACAGAACTGACCTTTGTAACCCTCCAAGTGAGGGTTTGATCAGTGATGCTCAAGAGACTCAGAAAGACCTCCTAGAAACCATTTCGATAAGTTGAATTAAGACACGAACTAAAAGCATGAAATGACCCTAAAGGCCGCTTGGACCGGAGGAAAACAAATCCCACCTTAGATGGAAGACAGGCTCTTATCACCAAAGCCATAAACTAATCCACATTCCTGAGGACTTCGTGAAGCCCCTTTCAAATCTGAGACAAACCTGAAATCCATGTAAATTAAATGTCTAATCATCATGTAACTTATATCATGTCATTTGTCATGTAAATACAAGAAAAACAGTATAACTTTCATAGGTGTATGACTATCTACTAAAGAGATATAAGACTTAGATCGTATTATCCTTTTATACTAACAGGTAACAATACTGCTCCTCTATTGACAAGAGTTAAATTCCCTTATGTGAAGAGTTAGTGAATGTTTAATAACCATGTATTTGTATTTTAAGTGTTTAACTTGTGATCCATTAACCTCATAAGCAATCATATTGTAGTAGTTAAATTAGACAAGTAGTTTGGTTGAAAGAATGATGTTTCTAAAATAATAGGAATGTAAAGATAATATTTGAAGGATTTGAGTTTAAAGTTTCTTTTATTGTTAAACAATAGTCACGTTGAATGCTTTTATATTGTGAAGTAAGTTATGTCAACTTATATTTAAATATGTTTCTGAAAGTAATCTAATCACATAAGTGTTGCCTAACTTTATTTCCTTTCACTATAGTATTAAACTTTTTTTCAGTAAATGGTTTAAGTTGTGTAAATAGTTAGAGAAAGTTGAACCAATGAAGGTTGTATGCTTAGACATTGTGAAGTGTTAATATGAAGGTTAATGTTTGTTATTAGAAGAACTGACTTATGAATCATGTAAATTGCTGAACTGTTTTTGAATGGTTTCACATATATGATACAATCTGACAGGACTGTTATTAATCAGAAATATCATGAATGCTTGGACACTATGAAAAGAATGTGTTTACAGCTTTAATGTGAAATAATAGGCAACAGTGACTTGAAGTGTGAATGTTTGCATATAAAAACTCAGAATTAGATTTCACCAAATTCCTTTACTTCAGGAGACACAGGCTGCAAAGCACCAGCCACACCTAAAGCCCCTAGAACAAGGAAATTGAATATTCATCAATAATTCATCAATAATAGAAACCCTTTAGAACACACCCAAACTGCTCCTGTTTTATTCTAACTTATAAAAACGAAAAGATTTTCCTCTTTGAGCTGGCCTCCAAGAACTCAAGAAAGCTCTTAAGACGTCTCTTTTATTTGTTTTTCAACCAAATATATCCGTGTTTAACCTTTTATTGCAACAAGTTCATTTGTTTTGTTGTATTTGTAACATTAAGTCTCGTATTTCCACGTATAGTAATTTAATTTGAAGTAAACACGTACAGTATTTTATTTTGAAGTAGATACCACTGACAACTTTAGCGTAGTCAGACTAAACTTTATTCGACACTCAACTTACTAAGTTACTACAAGCCAACCAAAAGCCTGAATCTGCAACTTAAACCCTTAAAGGAGAAGAAGAAGAAGAAGAACGCTTGAAACTGCTCTCTGAGAGCAAGACTGCAACTCAGAAGTGAAGCCGGCCTGAATACTCTGCCAGAGCAGCCTGAAACGGCTTGATTCTTTACCGACATTCAGAGGTCACTGTTCGGGACAAGAACTTACGATTGTGAGACTGATTCATTGATTAAATTGAACAAGGGTTAGTGCTCCCTCCTGGCACTAACAAATCCTAACCAAAAAGGAGGTGGTGCCCTAATGACAAGGTAATTCATTAATAAAGTATTAATGCTCCTACACACATATTACATCCAGTAACTAGGCCTTGCATGCAACTGACCTCCTCCTAACCTGGCATCCTACACCAATTTGCATTGAACAGAGACCCATACAGTTAAGAGGTTTAAAACCAGCTTTGCACACTTTGCCTCTGGCAGCACATGCGGTTCAAGACACCACACGGTCTGGCCTTTTGTCTCTGTGGTTCACTTTGTCAGACATATTTTCTGCATGCCATGTGCCTAGTCAACAGGTAACTTCAGCCATCTTGCTATTGTTATTGATTTTAATAATTAATATTTGATCATCATTAATTATTGCTGATAGCCAACTTGTAGCCAAGGCCCGACAGTACCGATGATGTTCTAGGCGGTTTTAATCACCTGCTGCACAGCCTTAATGTCTTGGGCCATGCACATCCCATGCCAATTTGTAATGTTTCCAGTCAGGATGCTTTCTATGGCTCCTCTGTAAAAGTTCACAAGAACTTGAGATGGGAGTTTTGCCTTCTAAAGTTTCCTTAAAAAGTACAGTCTTTTCTGAGCTTTTTTTTTACTAGGTTGGAAATGTGTGATGTCCATGACAGGTTCTCTGTGATGCTAATACCTTGGAACTTAAAACTGTTCACCTACTCCACCTCAGCTCCACTGATGTAGACAGGGGTGTGTGTCTTTGCCTCCTATAACCGTGATTGTCTGTGAGTGAGTGAGTGAGTGATGAAGTTTCACCATTGGTCGGCCAGCTATGCTGGAGATTTCTCATTGGTTGTTGCTCTTTGGCTGGCAGCACTGTCAGTAGCCGTCAGGAGAGATGCTCAGCAGTGTGTTTGGATTTTATAACTGAACTAAATACCAGGACACAAACGTTTTTATTTCATATGTTTTCATATCACAGATGATGAACAGTATTAAAACACAAGTCTTGCAGTTAAAACATAAGACTCGTGGCTGTCATATCAGTTTAGTGTGGGGTTGCTGCTCTGCAGGTGTGCTTGATTTGACTGTAACTGTAGTAACCGGGTGGAGATAAGCCACCTGAATTTGCGCCCAAAATGCTGTCTGAACTTTCATTTATAATTTCCACTGCAGCTTCCTCGACTGGGAAAGAGGCAGAAAAAAGGCATGAGAGAGAGTGCACACTTAAAGCACCCCAAATAACAATCACTTTGACAAAACACTCAATGTAGAGTGAAAACGAGAGACATCCGCCAAGTGAAACAGATCAAAGAGCAGGGAGAGTTAATAATAATTAGAATAGTTAGAATTAGAAGCAAAATCAGTTCTCATTCAGTACCATTCAGTATCCCAAGTATCCCAGGGTATAAATGAAAATTATTGTTCTTGCGCATTTATAACCTTTTTTTGTAACCATGTCATGTGATATGCTTCTTCAGTACACTTTATCAGCAGACAGCAGCCTGAAGCTTCAGCTCACACAAGTTGACCTTGCCATTGTGACTGTAACAAAATCAAAGGTAAGGAAAAAACTGAAAGCAACTTGGAATGCTACTCTTCACATCAGCCTCTCACCCATCCCACCATGACTATTTTTGTCATGTTATGTTTTCTTTTTCATTTATTTGGGAAGGTGGCCCTCGGAAATTTTTAACAGTCAGAAGTGGGCCTTAAATTACAAAAGCCTGAGAACCTCTGGTTCAGACTAGACACAGATGCAGACTTTTTAGGTACAGAGATAATGGTGGGAAGGTGGGAACACCCGCCCACACAGTGATGTGTTAAAAATGTCAGTAATAACATCAACTAGCTGGTTGGCACATGTTTTTAGTACGCAGCCAGGGATGTTATCAGGCCCAGCAGCTTTATTCATAGTCACTCTCAGCAGGAGTCTTCTCACATCCTCTATGGATCCTTACAGTGGCAGGTCCTCTGGAGGCAGAGTGGACTTTACAGCTGACTCTTTGTTGAGGATATCAAAGCAAGCATAGAATGATTTAAGCTCATCTGGCAATGTGGCCTTACACATTATTGGGGCACTCCTGCTTTTGTAACCTGTGATGTTCTGGATCACCTTCCACATATTTCTGGTGTTGTGTGTGTTGAGGTCTCTATCCAGTCTTTGATGATGTCTCCACTTTGCCTCCTTGATGCCAGCTTTCAGTCTTGCTCTGGCAGTGTTGTATGCCTCCTTGTCACGAAAGACAGCTTTTTTGGCTCTGGATAGAGCCCTCACCCCTCCTTTCATCAAGGCTCTCTGGTTGGCGAATGATTTTATTGTCTTTGTGATCACCACATCATGAACACATTTGCTGATGTATGATGTCACTGTTGATGTATATTGATGTGATTCTCCTGGGTGGTGGCATCTCTGAACATGTGCCAGTCTGTGCACTCAAAACAGTCCTGTAGAACTGCTGTAGCTTCATCTATTCACACAACAGTTTTTACTGATGTTTGACCCTTTTTATCAGCTGAGACTAAGTAGGCAGGAGATGCAGGGAAATATGATCTGATAGATCAAAATGGGAACAAGGGAGGGCTTTGTACCTGCCAGGAATATTTGTATAAATATGGTGGGGGGTGTTATTTCCCCTGGTGGGGATGTGAACATGCTGTTGGAATTTCGGTAAAACAGTTCTGAGGTCTGTTTGATTAAAATCACCAGCTACAATAAAATCCACCATTCTTTGAATTTGCATCTGGAGAAATGTGAACAACAACAAACACACTGGTGAATTCTCTGGGCAGATGATATGATCGACATCTTAACATTAAAAACTTGACATTTGGTAAACATTATCCATCCACTCTGATTGGATTTGAGCACCAAGCATCATTGATGTAAACACAAAGTCCGCCTCATGTCCTCTTACCGGAGTCTTGTGTACTGTTGGCACAGAACATGATCCACCCATCAAGTGCAATAGCTTGATCCGGGATGTTGGGATGGAGCCAGGTCTCTGTAAAGATGTGGACACAACAGTCTCTGGTTGTCAGGTACTGAACCACAGGCCTGGACTGAAAACGCAGACTCAGACTCAGTTCCCCCCCAAAAAATCAGTCCTTTAATCAGAAAGCGGTTGGTACACTGAATATCAAATAGCAAGGCAACAGTGTCCAAATCAGCAGGCGAAAGGCCAGGTCAACAGGCAAAAAACAGGTCTGGGAACTATAGGGCTAAGAACTCACACAAGGGAATAAAAAGCTTGAACACTGTCACAAGGAACGATACAAACTGGCACAGAAGGAAGGGAACACTGAGACTATATACTCTGGGGGAGGGGAGACAATGAGACACAGGTGCAACACATTAGGGCAGGGAAGGTAATCACACAGGAGGGAGACACACAGGGCAGGAAGTGAAGGACCTGAAATGAGACAAGAGGTGAGTATCAAAATAAAACAGGAAGTACAAGAGAAAGAACACTGGGAGAAACAAAAAGGTAACTCAACTATCCAGCCGGGGTGTGACAATGACTTTGGAAATGGGGAATGGCCCAACGAACCTGGGAGCGAATTTCTGGGATTCCACTCTGAAAGGCAGGTCTTAAGTGGATAGCCATACCCTCTGACCACTCCTGTACGTGGGGGCGGGGATCTGCTGCAGCCGCCTTCTAGTAACACTTAGAATTGTGCAGCAGGGTGTCTTGGGCCCGGGCCTAGGTGTGGCGACAGTGGCAAACCAGAGCCAGTGCAGAGGGCACACTAACCTCCTTCTCCAGGGCAGGGAAGAGAGGAGATTGATATCCATAGGCACACTGAAAGGGAGAGAGACCAGATGAGGGACAATAGAGAGAACTGTGTGCATACTCCACCCAGGTAAGCTGCCTGCTCCATGTGTTGGGGCTCTGGGAGGCGGGGCAGCGCAGGCTGATCTTCAGCTCCTGGTTCAGCTGCTCCGTCTGACCGTTGGTTTGGGGATGGTGGCCCGATGAGAGGCTGAGGGATGCTCCCAGGAGTGAACAGAAAGCCCACCAGAACTCTGCCACAAACTGCGGGCCCTGGTCAGACACAATGTCCCTAGGGAAGCCATGGAGGCGAAAAACATGATGCAACATCACCTCGGCTGTCTCCTTGGTTGAGGGCAACTTGGGCAAGGGGACAAAGTGGACCATCTTTGAAAATCTATCCACCACCATGAGGATGGTGGTGTTACCTTCGGAAGGGGGGAGGCCATTCACAAAGTCCATGGAGATGTCTGACCAGGGTCGATGTGGCACAGGGAGTGGACGGAGCTGATCAGAAGATCGGCATCGGGAGACCTTAAAGCGAGCACACACTGGGCAGGCTGCCACATACTCTGTCACCTCCTTCTCCATGGCTGGCCACCAGAACCACTGTCGTATGATGAACAAGGTCTTGCGTACTCCAGGGTGACAGGATAACCGGGGAGACTGGGCCCAGTGGATGACCTGTGAACGTAAGACAGGAGACACATACAGCCAGCTCAGCAGGGAGCCGGCCGGAGGTTGACAGTTCACTTTGGTCTCGTTGACCCCTCTCTCAATGTCCCAAGTGAAAGAGCCCACAACACACGAGAGGGGAAGAATGGGAGTAGGATCTTTACAAGAGTTTTCAGAGGGAAACAAACGAGAGAGAGCATCAGGCTTTAAGTTCTTGGAGCCGGGGCGATAGGACAGGGTGAAATGGAACCAGTTGAAAAAGAGAGCCCACCTTGCCTGCCGAGAGTTGAGCCTCTTTGCCGTTCTCAAGTACTCGAGGTTCTTATGATCTGTCCAGATGAGAAAAGGCTGTTCAGGTCCCTCCAACCAGTGCCTCCACTCCTCCAATGCCACCTCAATGGCAAGCAGTTCACGGTTGCCAACATCATAGTTTCTCTCAGAGGCCGACAGCTTGCAAGAAAGAAAGGCACAAGGGTGTAACTTATTGTCCTTAGCCGTCCTCCGAGAGAGAACAGCTCACACCCCCACATCGGAGGCATCCACCTCCACCACAAACTGCAGGTTGGGATCAGGCATCGTGAGGACGGTAGCTGAGGTGAAGCTGGTCTTCAGCTTCTGGAAAGCGAGCTCTGCCTGGGGATTCCACTGGAAGTTAGACTTAGAAGAGGTCAGTGCATGAAGGGGGGCAGCAACAAAACTAAAATTTCTGACGAACTTTCTCTAAAAATTTGCAAACCCCAGGAATCATTTAACCTCCTTACAGCTAGTGGGACTGGGCCAATCAACAACAGCATTTACCTTTACGGGGTCCATCCTGACCTACCCCTCAGACATGATGAACCCCAGGAAGGACATGGAGGGCACATGAAACTCACATTTCTCAGCTTCGACAAAGACTTTGTGGTGAAGGAGGCGCTGGAAGACCCGCCAGACGTGCTGAATATAAGTTTGCTCATCAGGGGAAAAGATTAAGATGTCATCCAGGTAAACAAAAACAAACTCATTGAGCATGTCCCGGAGGACGTCGTTCACCAGGGCTTGAAAGACAGCTGGGGCATTGGTAAGACCAAAAGACATGACCAAGTACTCGTAATGACCACTGGGAGTGTTAAATGCTGTCTTCCATTCCTCCCCCTCCCTTATTCTAACTAGGTGATAGGCATTTCTTAAATCCAGTTTAGTGAAAACCTTAGCACCCTTTAGTTGTTCAAAAGCAGTGGAAATTAAAGGGAGGGGGTACCTGTTGTGAATGGTTATCTGGTTGAGTCCTTTGTAGTCAATGCAAGGCTACAGGGTTTTATCCCTCTTGTCAACAAAGAAGAATCCAGCGTCAGCGGGAGAGGAGGAAGGCTGAATAATCCCTGCAGCCAGAGATTCCTCAATGTACTTTTTCATGGCCTGGGTTTCAGGAGCTGACAGGGAATACAGCCGACCCTTGGGTGGTGAAGTACCGGGGAGCAGGTCAATGGCGCAGTCATAGGCCTGGTGCGGAGACAAGGACGTGGCGCGGGCATTGCTGAAAACCTCCTTGAGGTCGTGGTAGCAGACAGGAATCCGAGAAAGGTCGGGAAACTCTGGATCCAGGCTGGGAGAGTTCTGGGAGGTGTTAGGAGGTTGAAGCTCTGACAGGAGATGTTGAGAAAGTGAGAAACAGTCTTTGCACAAGTCTTTCCCCATGAAATTACCTGCCCTGTTTTCCAGTCTATATGGGGGGCTGTGGAGTGTGAGCCAGGGGTATCCCAGGATAAGTGGGTGCTGAGGAGCTCTAAAGACATGAAAGCCGATTCTTTCGGTGTGAGAGTCAGGAAAAGACAGGTGCAGTGATTGAGTGCGATGGGTGACCTTACATAATAGCCTGTCGTCCAAGGCGCTGGCATCCAGGTTGCGAAGGTTTTGAGGCCCAGCTTCCTGACAAGATCAAAGTCCATAAGGTTAGCATCTGAGTCGGAATCAACTAGGACTGGATGCTTAAGATAACACACAGGGGAAGTGAGAGACACTAGAGGTTGCAAATGAGAGGGATTAGAAACAGTCAAAGTACAACTCACCAGTGCCCTCACCTTCACTTGTGAGCCCGGTCTTTTAACAAGAAGGCGATGAAGTGGCCCAGTTGGCCACAGTAGATGCAGCAACCCTCTGACACTCGTCGCTGGCGTTCCTTTGGCGTCAGGTGGGTTCGGCCAAGCTGCATGGGTTCCTCCGTGGCTGGGGGAGGCGCTGTGGTAGAGTCAGCAGGAGGAGTGCGTCGCCAGGAAGAAGAAGAGGAACTGCTTGCCTGTTGCCTCTGCTGGAACGGCAGGGAACTGCAGGGTCTGGTTCTGCCTCTCTCTCTCTCATACAGACACTTGTTGATCTTTATAGCCAGGGCAATAAGGGAATCCAGTTCTAGGTAGGTCCAGGGGGACTAATTGCTCTTTGAGAGTGTCAGAAAGTCCATCAAGAAATGCATCAAACAAGGCTGGCTGGTTCCAATCACTCTCTGCTGCTAGAGTGCGGAACTCTATGGCATAATCAGAGACTACCCTGTTGTAGTCTCACTAGGGCTCGTGCTGCTTCCCGTCCAGGGGCTGTCTGCTGGAAGATCTGGGTGAAGGTCTTGGAGAACAGCGACACTGAATTGCAGACAGCTGGTTTCCGGCTCCACTCTGTCATTGCCCAGGCCTCCCCTCTCCTAGTCAGGTGAAAAATAATGTATGCAATCTTTGAGCTGTCAGAGGGAAAGGCAGCAGCCTGAAGCTCAAAATGCAAATCACTCTGGGTTAGAAAAGCTCTGCAGTCACCTGAGTCTCCGGAGAAACGCTCTGGTCTGGAAAGGTGGAGAGGCAGGGATGGAGTGGCGGGCACAGGAGAAGCAGCATTGGACCCAGAACCCGGAGGTGCCACCGGTGTTGATTCAGCAGAGACCAGCGGGTTTTGCATCTTCCGCATTTGGTCAATGAGATGTTTGATCTGGGTTCCAAAAGCTGCCAAGAGGGACTCCTGATGATCTGTCATCTCCTTCACTTCATGGCGAAGAAGACTGACCTGTTCATCTTGACTGTGGATCTTGTGACCCTGTGCCTGGAGCACAGAGCGTACTATATCTGAGTCTGCTGAGTCCATGTTATGGCCAGTTCATACTGTCAGGTACTGAACCACAGGCTTGGACTCAAAACGCAGAACAAAAAATCAGTCCTTTAATCAGAAAGCGGTCAGTACACAGAATATCAGATAGCAAGGCAACAGTGTCCAAATCAGCGGGCGAAAGGCTAGGTCAACAGGCAAAAAACAGGTCTGGGAACTATAGGGCTAAGAACTCACACAAGGGAACAAAAGGCTGGAACGCTGTCACAAGGAATGAGACGAACTGGCATACAAGGAATGGAACACTGAGACTATATACTTTGGAGGAGGGGAGACAATGAGACACAGGTGCAACACATTAGGGCAGGGCAGGTAATCACACAGGAGGGAGACACACGGGGCAGGAAGCGAAGGACCTGAAACGAGACAAGAGGTGAGTATCAAAATAAAACAGGAAGTACAAGAGACAGAACACTGGGAGAAACAAAAAGGTAACTCAACTATCCAGCCAGGGCGTGACACTGGTTTCCCGTGCTGAGTTAGTCTGAGTCTTATTTCAGCCATTTTATTTTCCTGTGTCTGGACATTAGCCGTTGGGTAGGTTGGGTAGAGGAATAGCCTTAGGTCCAAGCTGGGTTAGCTTGGCTCTGATCATGGCTCTCTTCCCTCTCTTCCTGGGTTGATCACACAGCTTGCAGTGATGTTTGGTCTGGCTGGTGTGGCTGGTCTGGCTGAGTGTTCGGGTGATGCTGTTAGCAGTGATCATTTCATGGTCTGCTGCACTTAATCCATTCCCAGCACTTCCTTTACCAATGTTGATGAGTGTATTTCTGTCATAAGTAATATGTGCATCAGTAATGAAGGCTAAAAATAGCAAATTAAACAAAAAACAAAAATGTAGTGAAGTTTTAGGGAGCTACTGGCTGCTGCATTTACATGCACAGCGGTTGCCATTGGTAGGTAATCAAAGTCAAACTTTTTGCTAACTTGCTAGCTTAGTATCTGTCAAAGGAAGACTTCCTTTCCTACGTATATAATAATAATAAAGTAATGTGAGTTATGAAAGACATGATAATAAACAATACAATTACCTCAAAACATAGTCACAACCTTACATTTTCAAGCAAGTATGCAACAGAACAAAGACTCTCATCTGTGCCTATAAACACGCATCTGAGATTAATTGAGTTACGGCCAAATTTTACTCGGTGCCACATGTGCACGTGTTGTTCAGATGGTGTGCAGTACGACTCCATCTTCCTAATTTAGTACACAATCTGTGTGATGACAGGCAGAACCCTGTAAATGTAACCCTGTAAATGTAATTCTCAGACAATCCTCAGTATGGGGTCTATTGTTTGTATACAGTGGATTAAGGCTGCACTTTGTCACCAACAGTGATAAGAAGAAGGCTATTTAGAAAACTCAGAACTGAAGAAAATAAAATTAAAAACATGAAAACATTTTGATTACTGTGGTTCAAGACACCACATGGTCTGGCCTTTTATCTCTGTAGTTCCCTTTATCAGCCAAATTGTCGACATGCCATGTGCTCAGTCCCCAGGTGACCGCAGCCATCTTGCTATTGTCTTCCCTACACACACACACACACACACACACACACACTCACAATTGTATATAGGAACACTTAGCTAGATTAGTATTGTGTGTTGCTTTTACCCTTTTTACCCTTTGTTAAATAAATGCTTTTGGATATACCTGTTGTCTGTTTTAATGTTGCACAAGAATGAGTTATGCCAACCCCTGCTCTGTAAAGAACTCCAAATCCTTCAACCTTAACTAGCTATTGATATGGTGATTTTGTTTATAGTTATTAAATTAATTATTAATCAAAGTCCCAAATTCATAGATTAGTACACTTTGAGACTGAATTGGCTATCTTTTTCCCTGAGTCCAGGGTGGTGCCCCGTTATTATTAATTCTTATTAATAATTTTATTGATTTTAATAATTAACAATTATCTTTGATAATCATTAATTATTGATGATAGCCAAACTTGTAGCCACGGCCCAACAATATCAAACAGAATTTTGGCCTTGAATTATATGTAACATCTTGTTTATCTAGAAGCCAAAGATATCTGGTTGCGCAGTTGAGAGCTGGTATTCTTCCTCTGGCCATTGAGGTTGGTTGATATTAAAAAATATTCCGGAGGAAAATAGACTGTGTGAGAATTGTGATTTGGGTGAAGTGGAAAGTGAGTCCCGTATTCTATTGTACTGTATACATTATGATGACTTAAGAGAGTTACTATTTCATGAAATTGCTCGACAAAACCCTGAAATATTCTGGTGTTCAGATGAGCAAAAGCTGGAATGGCTGTTTAATTTTGATATATGTACGTTTGCTAACTTTATCTCAAAAGCTTAGAAAAGAGGGCAAAATAGATTGTTTAATTATTATTTACTTAGAATTTTCGGTAATATATGGTAAGCATCTGAAAGTAAATTAGAATGTCTGTACTATTTAATGATGGTCTCTAGATTTGATGGTGAAAGATTTTCTTTTTACAATATATGTGTTGTACTCTGGTCCTGGCTTGTTGGAATTTATGGTTTCTTGTAAGCCTATGCGGGCTGGGCAAACAGTTGTATACATGACACAATAATAAAAATGTACTTCATTCATTCATTCATATGCTATTTGGTTAGGGAAAGATCATAATTAGGGTTTGTTAAGGTAGCTACTTTGTTAAGGTTGAGGAATCTTCATCATGATTAAATTAATAACTTCTTGGTTTAGGCTAGGGAACAATCTGGGTCATAGTTAAAAGAAACCAATGTTGACTGTTGGTATAAAGTCAGATTTGGTCATATGGCTCATTTTTTTACCTATTATGTCATTTAGGTAAGAAGACTCCTTACTGGAAACTGGTTTAAACTGACATAGGCAGGTAAACACAGTGAAACTGCTACATAGATGTTTCTAGTTAGGTGATGGATTTGCATTCCTTTGTATGTATTCAGTATTCTACAGTCATGTCTCTGGCCCTTTTCCCTCTGTCATATCAGTCAGCCTCTGAGCATGAAATTGCTGCCACAACCCTTGAGACTTGTACTGGACAAGCACCATTTCCCACCTCTAACAGCCCAGATTGGCAGACAGGCCCATCTCCACAGTTGAAAACCAATCTGCAACCAATGGGAGCTGAAAAGGCTAATGAATATTTGCTGCAAACTCATAGTGCTTATTATGGTGCTTTTATATCTGAGCTCATGCTTTGACACTAATGCTCAGAGGCAGATGTCAGATTTCTGTAATACAGACATAAACCTGCCGTCAGATTAGTGAGCTGTCATTTCCTCTTTGTGCTGAACATTGGGGGTGGTGATGTGGAGATGGGTGGTGGTGTTTGCTATGGGAGTCACGTCTAGTCATTTTTCCTGGCCTCTGGTGAGAAATGCAGTGAATGTTTAGTAATTAGGCTTTTACACTGTGGGTTAACCTGCGTGGAATGGTAGGCTCTAGATGTATTATCCCCAGGGAAGCCAAGGCAGTAAGAGACAGAAAGACTGGAGCTAATCAGATACACAGAAAATACTTGTGATGTTGCTTCAGTGAAATTGAGCTTTGCAGTGAACTGGCCAGAAATAAGAAATGCCAGCGCACAGAGCTGGAGCTGGTTTCCTCTCAGGACTGATTGATTCCCCTGTGCTTTAATGGATTACTGATGGCCATAGTGTGAAGGAAGGTAGTGGGTGGTGTGCATCAAGGTCACATCACATCTACATCACAGCTAGGCTGACATCTTCATCAAAGAGTCTGTTACTATTCTTATGGCTTATTTCTCCCCCTCTGTATATTGTCTTTTTTCAGCCCATATCTCCCACAGTTACCTGCTTTTATTGAAAGATGGCTCAAGTTTAGAGAACTGGAGGACTCCTAACAGCATATTTAGTTTTGAGTTGGGCCAGTCATCTTTTCCATGTGTTATAACTAAATACACAATGCCTACTGGGAATCCGGAAGAGAGACAGAATAGCCAAAATATTGAGTTAATGTGGGAAGCTAACAATCAATGGATTAAATAAAGCAAAGGTTTCCATTTTAAAATCCCCAATAATCCGGGGAAGGGTGTGTGGATGTCTAGATAGATAATGAACTTTGCTGCAGGAGACCACTGTTTGCTTCTTGTTTCCAGCCGTGAGTTAGGACATTTTATTTAAAAACTGTAACATCATGGTGGTTACTGTTGCCATGAAGACAAAGGTTTCGTAACTTTAAGGAAGTAAAGTTACTGCATCGCGTGCTGCTGACGTGATGTGGTAAGGGTATTGTCTCATTTCCGGTTGCTGACTGTGTTATTGATAGTATTTTTGCTGCTCTCAACTCAGTTAATTTTGTTATATTCTTCATTACCATGGACAATTACCTGCTGTACATTTAAACTTATGCTAGTTTTGCTCAAGCACTCTTAGCTCTCTCCTTCTTTTAGTGACTTTTCTTGCTAATCCCACAGTTGTTAGTTACTTTAGCTCAGCAGTTAGCTTAGCAATGTCATTCCCTCTCGCTCTCCTGCTCTCTTGCTCGGTGTGTTGTATATTTAGCTATTCCTCTGCCGGCTTTAGTGATAATGGTATATTTAATGAATGCAGTTTATTTGCAGTGTTGGAGGCAAAGCTCAGTGAAATCAAAATCCACCAAGGATTGACTGTCTGAAGGAAGCATAGCCCTAGAAGCAGAAGCCCACGGTTCAACACCAACCAGTTCACATTTTTAACAGGTTCTCCCCACTCAGCGGCACACCTGCTAGAAACCAACTCAGATTATTGGCAGCTCCATAGTGAGAAACATGAAATTAGTGACACTGGCAGCCATAGTCAAATGTATTCCTGGGGCCAGAACAGGCTACATAGAATCAAATTCAAAACTGCTGGCTAAGGATAAGCATTAATATGGAAAAATCATTATTGACGTTGGAGGTAATGACTCCTGATTACACCAATTGGAGGTATCTAAAATTAATGTTGAGTCAGTGTGTACATATGCAAAGACAATGTAGTTTTCTCTGGGCCCCTGCCAAATCTGACCAGTAATGACATGTCTGCGCATGTCATCATTCAACTACTGGCTGTTGAAGTGGTGTCCAGCAAACAATGTGGACTTCATGGACAATTGGCAGACTTTCTGGGGAAGACCTGGTCTGATTAGGAGAAACAGCATACATCCCACTTTGGATGGAGCTGCTCTCATATATAGAAATATGGCCAAGTTTTTAAGTAGACCAAAACCATGACAACCCAGAGTTGAGACTGGGAGGCAGAGCTGCAGTCCTGTCTGGAAGGAATGGAAGCACAGTCTTTGCTTCCATTAGAGCACTTATTCATCCTCACATTCCTCGAGACACCGGCTGAGGAGGTGGAGTTGCGGGCATTTTCAACTCAAGCCTAATAATCAACCCTAGACCTAAACTTAATTATAACTCATTTGAAAGCTTATTCTTAGTCTTTCACACCCAACTTGGGAATTCTATTTGTTATAATGTACCGTCCTCCTGGCATGTACTCTGAATTTTTATCTGAATACTCTGAGTTTTTATCAGACTTGGTCCTTAGGATAGATAAAGTAATTATAGTCGGTGACTTTAATATTCATGTGGATGTAGATAATGATAGCCTTAGCACTGTATTTATCTCATTATTAGACTCAATTGACTTCTGTCAGAGTGTAAATAAACCCACTCAATGTCTTAACCACACCCTCAACCTTGTTCTGACAAATGGCATCAAAATTCAACATTTAATTGTTTTCACACAAAATCCTATTTTATTAGACCATTACTTTAATAATTTGGGCCCTCCCAAATTGATCATCTTGTTGATAGTGCCGCAGGCTCATTGTGAATGACACTCGAGTCCATCACCCCTTTAAAAAGAAGATAATAAAGTGAGGTTAGCTCCATGGTTTAACTTCCACACCTGCAAATTAAAACAAACATCACAAAAATTTGCAAGGATATGGCGTTTCACCAAAGTGGAAGAATCTCACTAAGTCTGGCAAGATAGTCTTAAAACATATTTGAAAGCCCTCTGTAATGCCAGAGCTGCCTATTACTCATCATTAATAAAGAATAAAAACAGCCCTAGGTTCCTTTTCTGCACTTTGGCCAGGCTGACAAAGAGTCATAGCTCAATAGTAACGACTTCATGAGCTTCTTTAATGATAAAATTCTAACTATTAGAGACAAAATTCATCACCATCTGCCCTCAACAGGCACTTATTTATCTCCAAACACAGGAACCTTAGAAATAGCTGTAAAACCTGATATATATTTAGACTGTTTTTCTCTAATCAATCTTCCTTAACTACCTTCTTCATCTAAACCATCAACCTGGAGACAGGTTGATGGTTTAGATGAATCCTAACTAGGCTGCTTAAGGAAGTCTTACCCTTAGGTAACGCTTCTTTACTAGATATGATCAATCTGTCTTTAGCAACAGGCTATGTACCACAGTCCCTTAAAGTAGCTCTAATTAAACCTCTTGTCACAAGGAGAGTGGAGCTGGTGGACCAAAATGCAGGAGACAGCAGGCAGACAGGATCAAAAGCAGAACTATTTACTGAAAATCAAAAGCAAGTGTCCTGGGGGCAGAACAAGGGTGGAACATGAGACCTTAGGCGGGCATCCTGGGGGCTGGACCAAAGGACGTCACAGATTTGGAGGATTACCGGGATGCAGGAGCGAAGGCCTGTATTGCTCTGGAGGGCTACCAGGGGCAGGACAGAAGGGCAAAGTCGCTTGGGAGGGTGACCAGAAGGCAGGACAGATGGCCAGTGTTGCAACGGAGGGTGACCAGGTGGAAAACCAGACATGTGAGGCCACTCAGGAGGTCAGAGATGAAGACTGGGCCAATCTGGAGATTGGCAACAAAGACAGAGGAGACTCTGTGACGTTGGGAAGTGGAGACCCTGTGATGCTTGGGAGTGGAGACCTTGTGACGCTTGGGAGTGGAGACCCTGTGGCGCAGAGGTCCAGAGACCTTGCGGTGCTGGGGAGTGGACGCTCTGTGGAGCTAGGGACAGAGACTCTGCATCGCAGGGGAGTGCTGAGTAGCCCTGGACCAGACAGGCTCGGTGGCAAGGTGACCCAAAGAGAGGTTTTGTCATCTGCCATGAAGACCAGAAATCTGGCTACAAGGACACTACGAGGACCTCCCAGAGCCAGGTAGGGGCCCAGGTATGGGTTTAGGGCTGGAGCTGGCTCAGGACCAGCAGGCTGCAGGCTCACAAACCACAGCTTTAGAGACTAGAGAGCAGGCTGGTTGCGAGCAAACCGGTGCAGGCTGAAGGCTAGCAGGCTCAAAGCTAGCAGGCTAAGAATCAGGCTGGTGGGTAGCATGCTGGTTGCTAACATGCTGCAGATTAGCTGGCTTGGAGGCTGGATGGCTATTGGGGAACATAGAGAATGGAGCCTCACGCTGCACAGACTCCCAGCAACCTGCCATCAACCTCATAGCCAGAGCAGGGTCCTCCTCATGGACGGACTTAAAAAAAAAAAAAACTTAGTTATGTGCTCACTGTCAGAGTTATTAGGATGGATCAAAGGCCAGAAAACAGGAAGCAGGTCTGTCTCTGCTGGGGTCCATGGCTGGTCAAGTCATTCTATCACAAGGAGAGCAGAGCAGGTGGACCCAAATGCAGGAGATGGCAGGCAGACATGATCAAAAGCAGAACTATTTATTGAAAATCAGAAGAAACTGTGGCACAGGAACAGGTAAACTGAGGAGACTATTTGACAAAGACTGAACTGAAAACTGGAATTAAGTACTAACTGAACTAACCATGAGATGAAGTGCAGGTGGGGAGAACATAGAGCAGGGCAGGGTTAACGAGTCTAGATGCACTGCATGTGTTTAGAAGGGCAGAGGGAAAAGCAGGCTGAGGAGGAGCATAGGAACACAGGAGGAAAAACACAGAGCAGAAAAACAAAAACCCAGAAACACAATCCTCTTCATAATGAACCAACATGCATAGAACCACCACTGAATACACATGAATACAACTCAAATACACAAGCAACAATACAACCTCTCTTATCTGAATTAAACAGAAAACCAAAAAAACCTAACTAATAAAGGCAACTAAAGTAATATTATGTCAGATAGTCTTTCAAAACTCCAACTCAAAATAAGCCCTCTCCCACACAGTCCAGTCCAAATAAACAAGGGGAAAAGTCCAAAGGACCACGGAGAACTGGTGGAGAATGGTAGCTAGACAGAGGGTACATCTCAAGTCTCTTAATTTATGTCTCCTCGCTCCTCGCTCCTCACCTGAACCGGAAGTTGTTCCTGATGCGCCATTTTGACAGGCGTCCCAAGTCTCTTATTCTGCTCCGAGGAGCGAGGAGGGATCTCTGAGGAGCGAAGAGCGAGGAAACATGAGAGCAGCCTTCACGGCCGACACGCCCCTTTTATTGGGTATCAGTTATTGATTGGACACTGCACCTGATCAGACTGACCTGATACATCACTGCAGTTTCATACTGAAGTGGAGACAGATTACAGATTAAATTTAAATGCATCATTCCCAAATTTTATGTTTTATTTGTTTTCTGATCCATCATATAATTAAAAAGCTGTTAATTGTCGGTCTGATCAACAAAAGAACCATAAACAACTTTCTTCATTTATTAGAAAGATTTTTTTTTTTATGATGTTATTTCCTCCATTAAACTGTTTCTTGCTGACAGACAGACTCTTCCTGACTTTAATTTTATCCATAATAACAGTTAAACACATCTACATTTTACATAATTTATCGTCATTTCCATTCAGTCACATGTGAGGCTGAAAATTCCTGAGTGTCGGGTTTGATATGAGTTACATCATTTCCATTTGCCCTCAAACATTTAGCCAAATACATATTTTCCAGTGTTCAGAAGACACCCTGATCATATTCTGGGTTATTGAATGATGAATTCACTATCAGGATTATCAAAAGATACAGATGCAAACAATCAATAAATAGTATAAATGCATTCTGTGAGTAGAAATGGTTCCTGTTCCTCTGAGCAGGACACAGAACACACTATAAATGCAGAATGCAGATTTTTATTTAGGTGTTTGTTAAACAGGTAACAGGCTGCAGAGAGGAAATAGCTGCTCTGGCAGTGATAACTGCACCTTTATGAGTGTCAGCACAGTGCACATGTGTGCAGACGCAAACTCCATCAGAAGTTTCTACAGCTGTTAAAGCCGACTGACAGCTGATCCAGCTGTGATCAGCTGTCGCCTTCATCAGAAACGGAGGTCGCTTCACATGACGCTTCAGGGGAGAGAACGTCTCATGTCTCTTAAAACAAATTTCCTTGTTCCCTCTCTCCTCGCTTCGTTTCCTTGCGTCTCTCCTGCATCCATGGTGGGAGGGACTAAGACTCAAGGAAAAGACACAAGTGAGGGAAACGTGGATGCAATTTAAGAGACTTGGGATGCACCCATAGACTGTGACAGACTCATGACACTTCTTAAAAGGCCTACTCTTGATTCAGGCATTTTAGCCAGCTATGGATGGATATCTAATCATTCTTTTCTCTCTAAGATCTTTGAAAAAGCAGTTGCCAATCAGTTGTGTGACTTTCTACATAATAATTTATTTGATTTTATTTTCAGTCAGGATTTTTAGGGCATCATAGCATAGAGACAGTACTGGTGAAAGTTACAAATTACCTCCTGATTGCATCCAACAAAGGACTTCTCTCTGTACTTGTCTTGTTAGATCTTAGTGCTGTTTTTTACACCATTGACCATCACATCCTATTACAGAGACTGGAACATTTAATTGGTATTAAAGCTATAATATGTAATTATTCCACATTAAAATGTCTAAAAACAACTAGACCTAGTATATATATATATATATATATATATATATATATATATATATATACAACATATATATATTGTTGAGTTGTGTACTTACATTATCCCAAATGTTTCCAACAATTTTCAAACCCAGAGAAATCTGTAATTTTATCAAAGTAACGGACCGTTTCATTTGGTCGCCTGTCAATGGCATCATTCCCCTCTACCAAAGAGTACAGTGCACAAGATGCATGCATCGGCACCATGTTTGTCCGCTACAATGGCGTCTACCAAAGAGTAACTTACACATATACAAGATAATACATCGGCGTTGTGGCTGTTTGCCACAATGGCGTCTACCAAAGAGTAACTTACACACATACAAGATAATACATCAGCGTTGTGGTTGTTCAACAGAAACTGTTATAAATGGACTTTTATTCAGTTTTAAGCCACATTTTCGTGATAAATTTTGGTCGTTTTTAACTATATCTTTTCCGGATGAAGGATTTTAGTCATTGGACGTCTGGATCTTAAGTTATCAGAGAAATAAACCAAACAAGTGTTAGCACTAGGTCAGCTAACAGCCCATACTGGACGTCCAGTGCTCGCCGAACATCGTTGGAGAAACACTGATTTTTTTTAGGTGAAACTGCTTTATTCAGTGTTTTTACCTGTAATCACCCGGTCCGTTTGTTTTGGAGAAGAGGAGACCTCTGTGGGTAATTCAGCTCCTGGTAAAAACATCCTTAACAATCAACACTGGAGTAATCCTATCCCAGTGAAGCTGGTTGTTCAACAATGAAGACAACAACTCCCATGATCCCTTGCTACTTCACACCGTCATCACATTCCATCTTTTGTTATTGTTTTGATTGAGAGACCCCTAGCGGCTGAAATTATATATTGTGCATTTAAAGGAACTGCGTTAAGCAGGTTTAAATCCCGTTTATCAGATTGATTTCAGTTTGTACACGTTAACAATGAATCTTCCATGCACACAAAAGTTAGACACGGAGTTCCGCAAGGTTGTATGCTTGGACCAATAATATTCATGTTATATATGCTTCCTTTAGATAATATTATTTGGAAACACTCCATAAATGTTCATTGTTATGCAGATGATACCAAATTATATTTATCAGTGAAGCCAAATGAAACCAATCAATTAACTAAACTTCAAGCATGCCTTAAGGACATAAAGACCTGGATGACCTGCAATTTTCTGCTACTAAACTCAGACAAAACTGAAGTTATCATGCTTGGCCCTAAACATCTTAGAAACACATTATCTAATGATATAGCTACTCTAGATGGCATTACCATGGCCTCCAGTACCACTGTAAGGAATCTGGGAGTTATCTTTGATCAGGATATGTCCTTCAACTCCCACATAAAACAAATTTCAAGGACTGCCTTTTTTCAGCTAATATTGCAGAAAATCTGGTGCATCCTGTCTCAAAAAGATGCAGAAAGACACATACATTTGTCACTTCTAGACTGGATTATTGCAATTCCTTATTATCAGGTTGCCCTAACAAGTCTCTAAAGACTCTCCAGCTGGTCCAGAATGCAGCTGCACATGTACTGACAAAAACTACGAAAAGAGATCATATTTTTTTTTTTTTTTAGCTTTGCTGCACTGGCTTCCTGTAAAATATAGCAGAGAATTTAAAAGCATTCTCCTCACCTACAAAGCCCTTAATGGTCAGGCACCATCATATGTGAAAGAGCTCATAGCACCCTACTACACCACTAGAACACTGCACTCCCAGAATGCAGGCTTACTTGTGGTTCCTAGAATATCCAAAAGTAGAATGAGAGGCAGAGCCTTCAACTATCAAGCTCATCTCCTGTAGAACTATCTTCCAGTTTCTGTCAGGGAGGCAGACACCCTCTCTATATTGAAGAGTAGGCTTAAAATATTCCTTTCTGATAAAGACTTCCCATGATGCACTGAGCTCCTTTTTCCTCCTCCCCCTCTTCATTTGTACACATTAATTACAAATTTGCATTCTTCCCTGGAGATTTTTTTCTTTCTTGTCCCACAGGTTCCTATGGATCATATTAGTGGACTGCCTGGTTATGGATCGTGAGCTTCCGTGGGTCTAGGTTGTGGACCTTGTGCTGCCGTCGTCCTGATTGATACCCACACCTGCAATTATTATTATTGTCAGTCATATTTCTATTATAATTATTGTTATTGTTATTATTGTTGTTGTTGTGCCTCTCTGTGTGTCTTTCTCCCCTCTCCCCTTCCTTCCCTCTCTCTCAACCCAACCAGTCAAGGCAAATAGTTGCCCACCTAGTGCCCGGTTCTGCTTGAGGTTTCTTCCCGTTAAAGGGTTTTTCCTTGCCACTGTCGCCAAGTCCTTGCTCATGGGCTAATGTTGGGTCTTTGTAAATTAAGTATGGTCTAGACCTGCTGTGTGTGAAAAGTGCCATGAGATAACCTCTGTTGTGATTTGGCACTATATAAATAAAATGTAATTGAATTTAATTGAAAAAAGTATAAACCACGTTTCAAGTGATCATTTTAACCCAAACCATGATCTTTCCCTAATCCTAACCAAGTGGTTTTTTGTGCCTAAATTAACCAGAATTTCACAGCATTGTCACACCATAAAATATAATTATTTTCTAACAGTGATTTGTAATGGTTTTGGAAAGCTGGAGTGCATTACCACAGCCGGTAGATGGCATAAACGTAACTATAGGTCATTTTTGCCTGAATTTTAGACCTATTATTTTTAATGAGGATGTGTTGGGGACAGACAACTATGTCTGTTGTAGATGCACCCATGCATTTGTACACACAGACACGCACACACACACACACACACACACACATATAGTAATTATTGTTATTTTTGTTAATTATTATTATATCCAGTGATTTTTGTTTTATTATTATTTGTTTTATTTATATTTGTTGGTTTATTTTTAATTCAGGGTTTTGTCTAGTTCTTGTCATGTTTTCTCACATAATGTCTACCCCTGTTTTGTCTTCATGCACTCTACACCAATAAAAAAATGTTGAACTACTTCTCCATGTTGAACATGTTGAACTACTTCACCAGACTAACTCTGGATGTCCCCCTCTCCACAAATAACCATTGAGGGCCTGGGCATGTCAGTTTTTCCAACAAGTGTTCCCCACTTTTTAAAGTATTGGTTTTCTTGTTCCATACAGATGCAGTAGTAAAATGGAGGTCACTGTTTTAAACGGGAACAGGAAATGGGAAACCTGTGATGATGGATACATGTTCTGGACATTTCATTTCTGCAATGAAAAATGGATATGTGAAACATTTTGATTCCTGGTATTCTCTTTTCTGACTGTCTGTCTGTATGTGGCACTTTGTAATCTCAAAGGTGCAAAAATTGTAAAAGTTGTAAGTTCCTGAATATTGATAGCAGAAAATTACTATCATAGGACAGAATGCACTTTAACATGCTGAATAAAACTAAAAGGTCAATGGGTTAAGGGGGGTCCAAGGTTTAGGATGCATAGGTAAAAGTTTAGTTACATTTATGCACAAAAACTTCTTGGGTACGGTCAGGTTAAGATCATGGTTTGAATAAGATGATAAGAATGTTCTCAGAAATATTATTGGCATTAGATTTTCATATTTTTTATTTGTAAATGGAAATTTTGTCCTCGACATTGTAAGAGCACTGGAAAATTCAGGGGGTCACCAAAATCATGAGGAATAATCCTCTGAGGACCATGAATGTCTGCTGCAAATTTCACTGAAAACCAGCTGTTAGTTTTCAACATCTTGTGTATGAAATTAATCCTTTGACCTGAGGGTTTAACTATCAGTGAGTCACAAAAATCATTAGAACCATGAATACGCACAGCTTATTTAATGGCAATCTGACCAGTAGTTGTCAAAAACACATACATGACCAGTTTTGGGGCAGATGTTATTTGGTCCACTGGTTCATTAAATCTGGACTGGAGAGAGGCAAACCACATAAATCATTATAAACTGTAGAAGTTAACATTTTAAGCTCGGAATTTATCATGAGAAGTTTCAAGCAAATGGGTTCTGGGAGATATGCTTTCAGTCCTGCATTAACAGGAAATCTAAACAGCTCAGAGAAAGCTTTCGTTTACTTTGAAGTGTAGAAGAGGAGGAGTTTGTGGTTGTAGCCATTGCTAATCACTGAATATTCTCTGATAAAAGTGCTTTGAAAAATACAAAGCATGTGAAGATACAGTACCTTCGAGGCAGAAATAATTGGGATGGCAGAATGAAATTTTTGTCCCTTTGTCACCTACCAAATCTCTGCTTTTCTTTCATTAGCCTAAATCCTTAAGTACATCAGTCTCAGACAGTCTGAACATGCAAATCTGTCTCCTCTCCGCTAGTCATGCCCCAGCTGGCCCCATTAACCACATTTCCATCCCACTGAAAGCACAATTTCTTCATGTGAAACCATTCCTCAATTGACTATAAGCTCCACTGGCAGCAACAAACACAGAGCTCATATGGATGCCTTACTGGAGAAAAATCACTGACGTGGATAATGACAAAGCTTTTTGCTGGAAACCAGGCTCCTGATCATTTAGCATTTTCTGAAAACATAACAGAGGTCTCCATCTAGTGGTAGAGAAAAGCCTTTTCTAAGTTAAAGATCAACAGAGAGTCTGAAAGTACTTTCTGAAACCTATGAAACATTGTTAGGGCCTGAGCCCCAAAGGGGCGAAGACCCTATTGTATTTCGTGTGTTTGTTTCTTTCTTCTTCTTCTTATTAGGGCCCGAGCACCGACATTGCAAAGGCCCTATTGTAATTCAAGGAATTATTATTCCTCTCCGTGAAGAAAAGCATTTTTGAGGGGCTAAAAGTGCTCGAAAATATGAAATTTTGCACATTTGTCAGAAGTCACGAAAATTCAATATTTTATGGGTCTTGGGCGTGGGCTTGGCAAAATGGCTCGACAGCACCCCTTAGAAAATTAAGAAAATTGAGCCTCTCAGTACGGATTATCATAGAAGAATGAAATTCGGTATGCATATGTATCATGACCAGATGCACCAAAAAGTCTGTGAGAACCATACCCTAAGTCCAACAGGAAGTCAGCCATTTTGGATCAAAGTTGCGATTTTGACGCAGATTTTGCCATTTCTAGCCCGCATACTTTAACAAACTCCTCCTAGAGATTTGACCTCAGCAACTTCAAATTCAGTCAGTATCATCTATAGACCTTGAGAGATGAAAAGTTATCAAAATGGTGAGTTTTCGACATTCCCACGGGGGTGTGGCCGGGCGGTGAATTTCGATCCTTCGCCATGAAAATTGAAATGGCCATAACTCCGACATACACGATCTTATGAGACCCAAACCTTTTGTGCTTGAAAAGAGTCCTGCCCTGAACAGATCCATGTGTCCATACTGGATCTGAGTCATAGCACAACCTACTGGCAACGGGAAGTTACATGTTTTACACTTTGACGCCCTGTGGGTAGCACGGTGATTGGATCCACCTCAAATTTACTCAGAATAGCCTCAAGACCTTGGAGATTGTATATTCTGAAGTTGGTGGGTCTCTGTCGAAAGGTGTTGCCATGACGACGCAGTGAATTTCGATGTCTTGCCATGAAATTTCAAAGCCTTATAACTTGACTCCACATGGTCTGATCTTTTCCAACTTTCATATGCTTGTTAAGAGTCCCGGTCTGAAGACATGTACAGGCCCATATTTAGTGACAGTCATAGTGCCACCCACTGTCGATATGCGTCATACTTTGTCTAATTATTCCTAGTAAATTTGGCTGATGCATCTGAAATTGACTCAGCTAAGATGTAAGACCTTGGTGATGATAACTCCTGAAGCTGAAGTTTTCACCAAAAGCTGTTGCCATGGTGATGCATTGTTCGCCATGAAACAAGAAGCTGTTTTTGAGTGGCTAGAGATGCTTAAAAACTCACGAAACTTGGCACAGAAATAGGGAAACATGATCTGATATGGGTCTTGGGGTTGAGTGTGGCAAAATGGCTTGAGAGCGCCCCCTAGAATATTTCAAAGTCAAAGCCCCACCTTTCAATTTGACGTAGGTGAACGAAATTTGGCAGGCACATGTATCATGTCCAAACGCACAAAAAAACCTCTTGGAGCCATACCCTAAGTCCAACAGGAAGTCAGCCATTTTGAATTAACTGTGCAGTTTTTGCTCTGTTTTTGCCATTTGCAGGCGTTGTATTTTAATGAACTCCTCCTAGAGATTTGAACCGACCTACTTCAAACTTAGTTGGCTTCATCTTAAGACCTTTATGATGAAAAGTTATCAAAATCATGAGTTTTCGTGGAATGCCCCTGATGTGGCGTGCCAGTCAATTTGCATGTCTCGCCATGGAACAGGAAATTGTTGTAACTCTGCTGGACTTTGTCCATTCTGCCCCAAATTTCACAAGCTTGATTGGAGTCCGGAGCTGAACACATGTACATGTCAATATTGAGTCATAGTCATAGCGCCACCTACTGGCAACAGGAAGTCAGTGCTATGTGACAAACTACATTTGATCTACATGGAATTTACAAGGTGTGGTCTACACAAGATATAGGGCGGCTGTGGCTCAGGAGGTAGAGCGGGTCGTCCACTAATCAGAACATCAGCGGTTTGAGTCCCGGCTCCTCGAGTCTGCATGTCGATGTGTCCATTGGGCAAGATACTTAACCCCAAATTGCTCCTGATAGCTGTGCCATCAGTGTGTGAATGCGTATGAATGATTAGATTTCCTCTGATGGGCAGGTTGGGACCTTGCATGGTAGCCCCTGTACCATTCAGCATATGAATGTGTGTGAATGGTAGAATGTAATTCATGTGTAAAAGCGCTTTGAGTGGTCGGAGGACTAGAAAGGTATACAAGTACAGTCCATTTACAAGTACAGTCCATATATGACAAATTGATATAATAATGATATATAATTAGTGGGTGCTCTCTAGAACCACATAGTGGTATTTAACTCCTTTGTGCAACGTCAGATATTCATCACACTGCATATGCATGTCAGGCGAGCTTCACTAAATGTATTGCTGAATGAATGACGCACTTGTGTAGCACTGTCTGCTGGCAACAGGAAGCAAGCCTAATGTGACAAATTCCTTTGATTTACATGAAATTTAAAGTGTGTGGTGTACATTTGATATACATCAAAATATAGGGTTTTTCCATTTGCACTTTTGGCCACACAAGATTTATGGGAAATAAAGTTTGTCTATCCACCGTTTTACAGCTTAGACTTTGACCATTAGTCATAGCCATGATGTATACAACCCACTGCTATTTGACTCAAGACAAGCACCTCATCAGTTAAAAAACACACCTTAAAGAAGATAGCCCTGTTGTAATCGACATCTCTACTGTGCTGCACTGATGCGCCAAGTCAAATTAAGAAAAGCCAGGCCAACACATGTCTGAAAAAGGTCTTAAAATATGTATTTTGTGTTTGTTGCACCGCAAGTGGACACAGGGAATAATTGTCATCTCCTACATACAACGTCAAATATTCAAGAAAATGCATATCCATGTACCATGCCTAAATAAATGCTACATCATGTTACTTGGCAATAACAGCACTTCGACTGCAGCTCACCCCGACGTGTGCTAAGGTGCGAGGGCCCGATCATCGCTGCTTGCAGTTTTAAGTCTTTCTTTATTATTACGCCACTTCAACCCTTAATTTGACCCCCTGAACATGCTCAAAAACTCAAAAAAAGTAAGGCCCAAAACTTGCATAATTTTGATGGCACAGGTGTGAGCAAGACAGACATGTCTCACCCTGCAGAAAATTGTCATCCTCACACCACTGAGATTTGATGTTTCGCCATGACAGAGGAAATTGCTATAACTTTATTGTACATGCTGCGGTCACACCAAACTTTACATGTTTGTAAAGTCAGACCTGTCAGCCCAGGTCTGGAGCCATCTACATGCCTGTGACAGAAGCGCGAGTGGTGCGAAGGCCCGTTCAACGCTGCTTGCAGCTGTAATTTTTTTAAATTCATTTTGTTATCTGCACATGTAACAGAGGTGGGTATGGCATGGAAAGGGAGGACTCAAAGGATTAGTTTCCAACCTTTATTTGCTCGTGCAGAAGACAGTGTAATACACATGATTTTCCTTCTGGTCTCTCCTGCACATCTGCTCCCTCAGCAATGCAAAACGACACTGTCACGGTCAGATTTTATTTTTATATTTTTATATTTTTATATTTAGGGCCTGAGCCCCAAAGGGGCGAAGACCCTATTGTATTTCGTGTGTTTGTTCGTTTGTTTCTTTCTTCTTTATTATTCACTTCAACCCTTAATTTGACCCCCTAAACATGCTCAGAAACTCACCAAATTTGGCATGCTCATCAGGTCTGGTGAAAAATTTGATAAAATGTAAAAATTATCCCCCAAAGTGCCAAAATGTGCTCGATAGCACCACCTATATCATTAAAATGGCCGCCACGGCCCGTAGGAATGTCGTAGGGAGATCGAACCAAAACTCAATTATTCGTCTCATCAAGACCTACAAATCATACACTGACACCTCTGACCTAAATCCAACAGGAAGTCCACAATTCACCCATGAAAGTATGACTTTGTGCCAATTTTGGACCCCGAACAAACGCTATCTCCTCCTAGGGTGTTAATGATATCAGCTTCAAACTTTAATACATGACTTATCACACTGTGCTGAACAAAATTTATTAAAAACTTTGTAACAACTCGAATGGTTTAGATTTTATAAGCCCCGAAAGTTGGAGTGCCACATCACACCATACAATGTAAACCAATGGGGAGGAATCTCTGGGCATGGACTTAATGCCAAACTGAGGCGTCTGACGTCTAAACTATAAGTCAGACCACTTTCAAACCTGTATCAATTGATTCGCGACAAAATTCCTACTAAAATGTGATTTTTAATGTAAGATTTGGTCAAAGTCATGGGATTTATGAAAATATTTCCACTTGAAGACTGCTCTGAAATCCAACTCTCAATCTGACAGGGAGAAGGAGGGAAGAAAGGCGGGGGATGAGTGTGACAGTTGAATGTAGCTCAGTTTTATAGGATATAGCAGAAAGGTTTATATACTTACAGTACATTATATACAAACTTTGTATGAAGTTTGGTGTTATTATCATTTATTTTACAATAATTGTAGGTCTTATATGTATAATCAGTAGTGGGGATGACCTATGAGGGGAAAGGAAAAAATGGAGTGGGGGTGACTGTTAAGTGATAAAGTGCAGTAGAAAAATAAAAACTTAACTAAATTTGTAGCTCTGTACTGCAGTTTTTACTCTATTAAGGCCCTAGCACCTAGAGGTTTGCTCACACTCTCCCTTCAAATATATGAGTATTTTTCTGTGTCCAGCTGCAGTTACTTATTGTTTCTACACATCTGACAGCAGTATTCAATGCTTAATTTTTTCTGAAGGAGTATGTGTACTCACAAATGAAAAATTTTGGAGCACACATAGAAATTCAAGAACACATGAAAAGTGTTCAAGTAACAGTTTATTAAAGAAAACAATTCATTACATACATATTTAAACTGTGTGTGTGTGTATGTAAATCAAAATTTATGTTGTCTTTAGGGATGCATGATTGTGGCAAAAATCCTAATCACGATTATTTTTCCTCAATATTGATATCACGTTTATTTAACATGATTAGTTTTTGACTCTCATTTTTGCCAATTGGTTATGGTGATATAGCACATATTTTTCCCACTTGGCTGAGGACACTATTACACCTGCAATCGTATTGCACTTATGGTCAAGAAAGACAATATATGAGGGAAAAACTCAGGAAGACAGGAGTTTTTGGGCTCAGCAATATAACTTTAATGAATATGCCAAGTGGGTGGAGCAGCAGTGTTTTTGAGTTTATTATACGGACAGGATTAATGTGTAGGATTTAATTTTTGGTCCACAGTACGAAGCGTAGGGTGACTATAATGTACCTAATAGTAGTACCAAAAAGATGAGAAGAAAAGGTATTTTCAAACAGAGTGATACATCCTGTCAGCCGATGGATTTCCTATCTGTGCAGCCGAACACAGCAAGCCCTCCACGTGCTTTTTCACCCTGATGGTCCCGGTGTTTCTTCCGCAGGCTTCATTTCACTTAACTGACTGACAGACCCCCTGGTTCTTCCCACTTTCACCTGAATAACAAACCGGGGCTCAGTGATCTGGGTGAATCCAAACAGAGAGCTGGGGCTGTTTTTTCAAACAGAGTAGTACATCCTGTCAGCCAAGGGATTTCCTATCTGTGCAGCCGAACACAGCAACTCCTCCACGGACTGTTTCACCCTGATGGTCCCGGTGTTTCTTCCGCAGGCTTTACTTCACTTAACTGGCCGACAGACCCGCTGGTTCTTCCCACTTTAACCTGAATAACAAACCGGGGCTTGGTAGTCTGGTTGGATCCAAACAGAGAGCCGGGGCTAGCTGAGAGCCGAGCGGAGGCTAACTGGTTATGCTTCCTTCCAGTCATGCTGCAGCTAACGCTCCGTTAGCCTTATTAGCGTCGCCACTTTCTGTATCCGTCGTTTCAACTTTAAATCCCTCTAGCGTTTCATATAGTCTTATGGTTGTAATTTGCAGTCGCACAGTGTGCGAGTAAATTATTTGATCTATTTTTAGGTACATATGCGAGTGAAATACTTGCACTGCAGAGCCCTGTGACAGTACACATTTCAATCAAACTTTGACCGGGTCATGTGGGTTAAAAGTCCTAAAAGTGCACAATTTTGATGACACAGCTGTGAGCAAGTCAGCCTTATATGACAGACATCATCTGATTCACATGAAATTTTCAAGGTGTGCTCTACAGTTGATATACAGTGACATGATGCACCATGTAGTGGACACAGGAAATGATATTTAACTCCTTCATGCAATGTTAGATAACAGACAACTAAAGTTACATGTCTTTGTCCAGCAAGTACTCGTGGCACCGTACATTTAAACGTATGACAGACATGAAGTGCAATCAGGCAGATTCCCAGAACCATGGAGACAAGCTTTGTGATTCGTCAGCTTCTAGAAAGTCCCAGAAAACGCCATTTAATTGATGTGATTGGTGCTACTGGTGGCTTGATTACTGGGTGTTGTGATGGCCTGATGACATGTCATCATGCAAGCTTACAAAAACAGCCTGCTTGAGCTTGGCTCTTCCTACTTGGTCACACCGACATCAAGGTAAGATGTGTTTTCATCTCTGTTACCGTTGAGATTTGATGTTTCACCATGACAGAGGAAGTTGCTATAACTTTATTGTACATGCTCCAGTCTGCACCAAACTTTACATGTTTGATAAGAGTCCCGGCCTGAACACGTCTACATGACAATATTCCATCAGTGATGCAAACTGGCTGAATAGCGCCCCTTACGAAATTGCAGCAAAGCAGCCCCAGCAGCAAGCAAAATAGTGGACAAAGGAAGTGATGTTTATTTCCTTCTTGCACTGTCTGAAAACAGACCGGGTCTGAAGACATCTACATGCCCGTGACAGAAGCCCTTCGACTGTGCCGCGGCCCGATGTGCACAGAGCCGCGAAGGCCCGTTTAACGCTGCTTGCAGCTTTAATGGCACACATTTTCAGACAATCCCTTCTCAAAGACATTCATTAGGTAGGCTACATACCAGATCCCTTAAATGCATCCACGTCTCCCTCACTTATGCATCTTAGTCCCACTGAAGATGTGAGAAGATGCATGAAAAGATGCAAATAATCGGAGAAACACAGTTTTAGAGAAATGGAAAGTACACAGTTATCACTGCTAAAGCAGCAGTATTTTCTCTCTGTATGTTCCCTTAAAGTGTTGACAGTCACATGTACATGAATAAAAACCTGCATTCTGTATTCATACTGTGTAAAGATCAGTCAGACCATAGTGTGTAAATAGACCTCACTGCTCAGACACTGAATGCACATGAACTATTTCTACTGACAGAATGCATTTATTTTATTTATTAATTTTTGTGTCTTGCAATTTCAAGATTCAAGATCTTTTTTATTATTATTTTACAATGCAAGGTTGCACAACAAAATGTAGTCTGTAGTGTCCCAATGCCACTCACAGAAACCACACAAATGGACCAAGAAACAACAAGTCACAAAAACAAAACTATTTTTTATTTTGTAGTGCAGAGGACGAATTGAGGAGTTTCACAGCCTGATGAAAGAAGCTGCTCTGTAGTCTGGTGGTACGACAGCAGATACTGTATCTCTTGCCAGATGGCAGCACGGTGAACAGGCTGTGGTTGGGGTAGGTTTTGTCTTTCAGTATCCTTTGGGCTTTATGTAGGCTCCTCACCTCACCAATATCACTGATGCTTGGTAGATGGGTACCGATGATGTTCTGGGTGGTTATGATCACCCGCTGCACAGCCTTCCTGTCTTGGGCCGTGCACATCCCATGCCAATTTGTGATGTTTCCAGTCAGGATGCTTTCTATGGCTCCTCTGTAAAAGTTAAGAAGAACTTGAGATGGGAATTTTGCCTTCTTAAGTTTTTACTTAAAAAGTACAGTCGTTCCTGAGCCTTTTTTTTACTAGGATGGAGATGTATGACGTCCATGACAGATTCTCTGTGATGCTGATACCCAGGAACTTAAAACTGTTCACCTGCTCCACCTCAGCTCCACTGATGTAGACAGGGGTGTGTGTCTTTGCCTCCTTTATCCTAAAATCAACAATCAGCTCCTTGGTTTTGTTGACATTTAGGCAGTAGGTTGTTCTCTGTGCACCATTCTGTAAGATTGTTGATTTCCTCCCGATATGAACTCTCATCGTTTGAAATCTGGCCGATGATGGTGGTGTCATCCGCAAACTTCACAACAGCGTTCTCTCCATGGGGGGGGGGGGGGGTTTCAGTCATGGGTGTACAGTGTGAATAAGAGGGGGCTAAGCATACAACCCTGGGGGGCTCCGGTGTTGAGCACTGGAGTTGAGGAGGTGTGACCACCAATCCGAACTGTCTGGGGTCTGTTTGTGTGGAAGTCCAGTATCCAGTTGCAGAGTGTGGTACTTAAGCCCAGAGTACCAAGTTTTCCAGTCAGTTTCATGGGAGATATTGTATTAAATGCTGAGCTGAAATCAACAAACAGCATTCTGATGTAGATGTTGTTATTTTCAAGGTGTGCGAAAACTGAGTAGAGGACAGTGGAGATGGCATCCTCTGTGGATTGGTTGGCTCTGTATGCAAACTGGTGAGTGTCCAGGTTGTCTGGGATGTTGTCTTTGATGTGCTTGAGAACCATTTTTTCAAAGCACTTCATCAGAATGGAAGTGAGTGCAGGGTGGTAGTCATTTAGACTAGACACAGATGCAGACTTTTTAGGTACACGGATGATGGTGGCTGTCTTGAAGTAGGTGGGAACACTCTCCTGTGACAGTGATATGTTAAAAATGTCAGTAAAGCATCAACTAGCTGGTTGGCTCATGTTTTTAGTACGTGGCCAGGGATGTTATCAGGCCTAGCAGCTTTATTCATATCCACTCTCAGCAGGACTCTTCTCACATCCGCTGTGGATATTGACAGGTATTGGCAGGTCCTCTGGAGGCAGAGTGGACTTATACAGCTGACTCTTTGCTGAGGATATCTAAGCGAGCATAGAATGAGTTAAGCTCACCTGGCAACGTGGCCTCACACATTATGGGGGCCCTCCTGCTTTTGTAGCCTGTGATGTTCTGGATGGCCTGCCACATATCTTTGGTGTTGTTGGTGTTGAGGTCTCTCTCCAATCTCTGCTGATGTCTCCCACTATGCCTCCTTGATGCCAGCTTTCAGTCTTGCTCTGGCATTGTTGTATGTTTCCTTATCACCTCACTGAAAGGCAGCTTTTTTGGCTGTAGATAGAGCCCTTACCTCTCCAGTTGAGGGCTCTGGTTAGGGTCCAGGCTATCTGGTTAGGGAATGATTTTATTGTCTTTGTGATCACCACAGCATCAACACATTTGCTGATGTATGATGTCATTGTTGATGTGTTTCTCCTGGGTGGTGGCATCTCTGAACATGTGCCAGTCTGTGCACTCAAAACAGTCCTGTAGAGCTGCTATAGCTTCATCTGTCCACACTTAAACAGTTTTTACTGATGTTTGACCCTTTTTATCAACTGAGATTAAGTAGGCAGGAGAAGCAGGGAAATATGGTCTGATAGACCAAAATGGGAACAAGGGAGGGCTTTGTAGCTGCCAGGAATGTTTGTATAAACATGGTCCAGGGTATTACTTCCCCTGGTGGGGATGTGGACATGTTGGTGGAATTTAGGTAAAACAGTTTTGAGGTCTGTTTGATTAAAATCACCAGCTACAATAAAAATACCATCTGGTTGTTTTGTCATGTGAATGCTGATGACCTCATACAATTCCTGCAGTGCATTTTTTGAATTTGCATCTGGAGCAGTGTGAATCACAACAACAAACACACTGGTGAATTCTCTGGGCAGATAATATGGTCGACATCTTAACATTAAAAACTCGACATCTGGTAAATATTGTCCATCCACTCTGATTGCATTTGAGCACCAAGCATCATTGATGTAAGCACAGAGTCCACCTCCTCTCCTTACCAGAGTCTTGTGTTCTGTCGGCGCAAAACACTGTCCGCCCATCAAGTGCAATAGCTTAATCCAGGATGTTGGGATGGGGCCAGGTCTCTGTAAAGATGTGGACACAACAGTCTCTGATCTCCTGTTGTTGAGTTAGCCTGTGTCTGATTTCATCCATTTGTAAATTGATTGCAAATTCATCATTTAATAATCCCGGTTATGATTATGTTTTAGAAAGTGTAGAAATTATTTATTAGCCAAAATGTTTTAAGAAAAAATGGAAATTATATAAATTTATCTCACATGGAACCATAGTTCCTACCTATGCAGAGAGATTTTCAGCTCTACATGTGACTGAATGGAAATGACGATACAAGCGTGTTTCTTGATGACAGACAACAGAGTCTCCTCCTCTCTATAATATTATCCATGATGCAGATTAAAAGGAATAATAGCAGAACATGAACTGAAAAATCTAGTTGTTGCTGTTATAGGCCTGGTCTGCTAGGGGACTTCCCATGATGCACTTGTTGTGGTAAAATTTTCAAATGGACCAATAAATCTTCAGATCATCCACAACTTAGCATAAAACTCAAAACTTATCAGAGACAGACTCAAAGAAATACACTTGAAGCTGGTAGAGTTCAATGTGAATAGGTTTACTCTGCATAAAGAGCAATACAAAGCAAACTGAGGCCTTGATGCAAAATCATAAAACATTAAATTATATACCTCTCATAACCACTCCCTATGCGGAGCTTATTTTCTAAACTCCACCTTTCTTGACCTTGACACTTTGGTAATAATCCAGACATGATTCATCCAAAAAAAAAAAAAAGGTGTCTCAAACTTCTCTAACATGTATCATTTGTACCTGGCATATTCCACATTTTTCACAATACACATGGCCTAGCGGCTTTCAATCATTGCACACAGAGAATCAAAATGTGACATTACTGATCATCCCCTTCAAAATTTCCCTGGGAACTGTCTCTTATTGATGTAAATGTTATCCTTGCACAGTTACTAACATGTTGCATAGTTACTAGCATAACTGATTGTTGTTGACATCTGTATCCACCACACACTGAGCTCCTCTTACCCCTCTTCATCTAGACATGTCCCATTAATGCATGTTTATAACTTATGGAGTTACAGTTTGGCAACGAAAATAAAATTTGGCAATGAAAACAAAACCTGAACTGAAAAAGCAAACAATGGCATTGAAACACTTGTATTGGAAAAAGTTGTATTGGCACTGAAAAAAGTTCCACTGAAAAATAAAATGCAAAATATTTTTTGCATTATGATGTGTTTTTCAATGTCAATCTTCAGATTTTTTCTTCATGTCTGCCTTTTTTCAGTAACAGATTTTTTTTACACTGTCAGTATTTTTTCAGTGTCATTGATTTTCAGTTTCAACTTTCCGTCAGTGTTTTGGCGTAGAGAGGAGGGCCCTTGCTAGGCCTACATTACCCAGTGTGCCTTGTGGTCCGACGAAGATTGGATATCTGAGTGCGATGGAATCATGGCAGAGATTTTGAGTCAGACTGTTGTAATTTTAGCTCTAGGATTGTTAATATGTCACTTTATTACAATTGTTACAAGAAAGTAACAATACATTGTTACAAGAAAGTAACAATGTAGATTCCCAGTATATGGTCAGTTTATCCAAATAACACCTGTTTGTAAATCTGCTGCGACATTTTCGGAAATGTGAGAAGCCACTGGCCGGGTGACACCAGCTGGTCAGTTCAGCTGCTAGCTGACCAAGTCCTGCGTCGTCATCCAAGGGAAAACATAATCCGATGAACTGATCTGTGCGGCCAGGGCTACCAACTCTAACGCATTAACCGTGAGAGTCACGCAATTGACGCTTTTCACATGCTGTCACACCACACATACATTTTCTCACGCAATAACGTTGTGGCGTGAAAAGAGGACACTGTCAGATAAGACAGAGCAGCAAAGCACAACAGCAGCCGAGGAAAGTGAGAAATATACGCACATCTGTTATATTGTAATTTATTCCCATGTATGCTACTCAGAGTAATCTCAGTCAGCAGCTTTTATGGCAGCAGCACAGCATCTCTCCCTCTGCCAATAAAGTCTGCACCATGCCCATGCAGGTAGGAGTGAGAGTGAGTTACTATGGTTACGGGGACGCTCAGTGTCACTCTGAAACTTTCTTGTGATGCCCAATAATAGTTTTTTAGGTAACCTACTACCATTTTAGTCCACATAATGTTTTTATAAATATTATTTCAAATATGAAATAGCCATTCTTCTGATAATCATTTCCTGTCCTGATCCACCAAATTGTATATTGTTCTTGATGTATTCTTGGTTTTCATAGCACCCTCAAACTAATTTATCTAGACTAAGTGCAGGTGGCTGTTTCTTGACTTAATCCAAGAGGTTAGGTGGTGTGGAAGTGCAGGAAATTTGTTTTAAATTACAATTTTTTAAAATATCTTTACAAGTTTGTCTTCCCATTTTAAAACATAATCAAGTAACCATGTGTGCACGTGTTGTCTTTTTTGGTGTGTGTGTGTGTGTGTGTGGGTGGTGTGGGTGGCACACGGATGTCAATCACTGCAATGCAATGGTCATTTGTCTAATTTTTAATTTGTTGGGTGTTACTCAGGATTTGTCGGTGTAAAGCTGCAGAGCTTTCCCACATAGAGTATCGTTAGTAAAGTTATTGGAGCATTGCAGCACTAGGCCAGAGAGAGGTCAAGTGGTTCAATTTACCATGAATAATGCTAATTTTATTATGTACAAAAATAAATACTACTGAAATCTCACTCCAAGCTGAAGTCAGAAGTTGCCAGCCCTGGTACTGCTCTTTGGTGATGTACTGCTGGCTCTAATGTCTCTGCAGCATTTTGATAAATGATAACCCCTTTTGGAAGATAAATGTTGGTCTCACAGATGAAATCTAACAATTGTAGCTGCCACATTAGTTTGTCTGAATGTAAATTTAAACTTCATTTTTTTCCTGGACAGCACAACAGTGCTGCCTCTGGGGCTCTAAACGCACAGATATCACCACATTTCAATAAATATAAATTTATTAAAATGAACAGATCAGTCTAAAAATTGTTTTATTTCATTAAGCTACAGTTATGATTTTATTATAGCTAAATTACAGACTGAATAACAATTTACTGCATCTTTTTTTCCCCTCTTTTTAAACATGAAAAACTTACCAAGCAGGAAAGAGCAGGTCTCAAATTAATCATGTAAAGATAGCATAGCATAAGATAAACAAAATAATGAGCATGGCAATACTTTTTATTTTTTGAGCTTAGATTATGTATGTGAAAAGTTAACATTGAATCATAAATGAATTGACAGAGACAAACAGCCATGGATAATGGTCAGAGACACAGCCATGCCCACCGCAGAATGCTCTAGAACACTCTATGACCCTTAGAATATACAACCGTGCAGTTAAATCGTATGATTGTTGGTTCTGCCACCCCATCCATCAGCTGGGAACTAAAAGTTGAACGCAAATCTAGCACACCCCTGTAAAGGACAGGGGTGTGCTAGATTTGCAACACAAGACAAAACGAGAGCATCATTATGAAATGACAATAATAATCGTTTCATTTCAATTATCATGTTTTCATAATCGTTGGAATCGTGATCAAAAATAAAATTTGATTAATTGCACAGCCCTGATACAGAGGTGAATATGTAAGAGCATGCTAGTGCATAGATTCTAACTTATGGGCACTGTTTCCTATGGCACACAACAGGATGGCAACTGATGAACTTTCTTCACTCCAGAGGCCTACATGAACTTTCTTTTCCTACATCCTGACCATGAAGAAGTTGACCCAAAAGCTGTACAATTAAATAAATGTGGTGTAGAGAAATAAATTTATCTTTGAAGTGATTGCTAACTGCATGCATTAATTTACTGATGTGCGTACTGAAATTGCCTTTCAATGATGATGCACTGACTTGATTTATGTACTGAAATGTCCTTGCACAGTGATGCATTCATGTACTGTGAACAAACTGAAGTACATTTGACAGTTTGACACTTTGAATGGTGATGCATTCACTTACTAATGCAGGTACTGAAATGCATTTGAACATTTATGCACTGGACTTACTGCCGTATAAACAGAAATACATTTAGTAGTGATGAGTTCACTTTCAGAAAACAACATGACATAATCAACTAGATTGTTCCACAAAAGAAATTCACTCTGCGGGAGTTGTTGAAATTACAAGAGCACAGGGTCGACTAAAGGCATAGGCATAGACTGTAAAAAATATGGACGTAATCACCGTGACGTCACCCATTGGTTTGTGAACTGCCGTTTTGACACCTTGAATTTAGCGAATTGACCATTGCCATCTTGGATTTCACCGTTGCCATGTTTGATTTTTGGAGTCAGAACTGGCCATATCTGGATGAGAGGGTGGAGCTGACCATAGTGCTAGCTGCTAGCTTGGTTAGCACGGTCCATTTACAATCAATGGTTAACAGTGATAACGCTAATGCTAATGCTAATCCGCTAGTGCAAAACAGGCCTAAAACCATTAAAATAAAATGCGAGCAATTACTAAAACGTGACTCCTTTGAGGATTTTTTATCACAACCAAATGCTGGACAAGACTTTTGTAGGTGACCAAAATGTTACAATTAACTTTCATGAACTGAAAACACTGTGAAACAGCAGCAGCTACGCCTATACTCTGTGAATCCGGGTTTACGCCATGGTTACGTTATGTAATAAATGTTGTCACCATGGTACCAACTTGTCAATCACAACGTAGCCACACTCTAAAGCATATGCTGCTTTATTGTATATTTTTACTCTAAATGGGGCCATAATTTACAAAATGAACATCATGATGCATTGAAAAAGACTTGATACTAACGATTGAGACTATAAATTCATTAGGAAAGTGTGAAAGTGAGAAAGTGAGAAGTAGGGACATTTTCTCATAGATTTCCACACAATCAGACTTCTTTTTGCAGCCAGTAGAATCGCCCCCTGCTAGCCATTAGAAAAAAATGCAGGTTTAAGGCACTTCTGCATTGGCTTCACTTCTCAAACCAGGAGCTACCCGCTGGGCATAAGCCATATAGGCGGTTACCTAGGGCACCACCTTGTCTGGTGGGCACTGGTCGCCCTCAAGGGAAAATAAATAAATACAAATTCACTGGTGGGCATCCTTCCTCATTTGAGGTAAAAAAAATATAAATAAATACATAAAGAAATATATAGTTCCACTTTGCACCCCTGTTCCTAACAATGTTTCACCTGCCCTGCACCTGTACTGTGCTCACTGAAAAAGAGGGATGACGCATCACAGACAGACAAAGTCTGTGATGAGATGTATAGAGGCAGATACTCACATTTTATTACATAATAAAAAGTCCCAAGCTTTCAGCTGGGCAAGGAAGAAAATGGAGTAAAGAGGAGGAAGAAAAGAAAGCCCAATATAGAGGTATGTTGTCTTATGGTAACATTAAAATGCCGTTTTGTGTGTAAAGTTAGACGTTTCATTTGTAGCAGCTAGCTAGCTAAGTAGCAATAAAGCTAATGCTAGATAATTATGCTACAATAGTTGCTACACACAGATAATGTTACAGATGGAAGGATGTGAGCTTCAGGAATGAGCTTTCTGGATAGCTGCTCCTTCCTACAATGTAAGGCCTTGTGCTGAAATTTCACTGAACAATATCAGTGATAATGGCTAACACTATATCCATAAAAACAGATTTCTGCACTGGGTTGCACCAGCTATGTGTAAGCCTGCATGAGCCACACGTAGCACATTGTAGTAAGCTAGATTGAGATTGAAATATTGAAACTGACACTTACCCTAGGAGCACGTGTGTAAATATTTAGTTGTTACTCAGAGTTTTGTTGTAATTTATCTCCTTGGTGCAAGCTTTGCTTTTAGAAATGCATAAATCACAACTCACAACAGTAATAATTTACGTCATAACTAAGTTTGAACTTACACACAGCTGGAGCAACAGGCTGCAGCAGTTGTTTGTCCTACTCTGCAGCTACATGTCTTTGCTTGTAATAGGCTAATATCTACTCTATAACTGTCCAGATGTACTCAGGAAATATTTGCAGAAGCCCCCAGCTGCTGGAGTCTCTGAAGCAGGTAAGTTCAGCCAGTTATTTGTTGTCTCTGTGTAATTGATAATACACTGCTATGTTGTCATTATCATCATTATTATTATTATTGTTATTGAATGTTACATCTTTTCAATTCAAATCAATTCAAATTTATTTATATAGTGCCAAATCACAACAAAAGTCATCTCAGGGCACTTTTCACATAGAACTGGGGCTTGTTTCAGAAAGCAGGTTCAGCAAACTCTGAGTCAAACCCTGAACTTTGAGTTGATGAGCCTCAAGATTGGAAACTCAGAGTTTCCATTTCAGAACAGCTGATCAGAGTCAGTTCAGTCAACTCTGAGTATGTTCACTTTGAGTTAAGCTCGTGCGTGATGAATGAAAAAAGCCATCATCAATGGAGCTCTGATACAATGAGTCACTATGGCAAGAGGTAAATAAAAGGCAGAGCCTCCATTTTAATCCAGTGGATGTAGAGATATGAGTGTGTGCAGACGTTGCCTATGTCAAAGTGGGAAAAGTATCGATAGGTTAACACAATTAAGTTCTATTCAGTGTTGTCCATTAATCCATCATTTACCAGACTTACATTTCCTTAATGATGATAAAGTGGAATCTGACTGTGTATCAGGCTGCAGCTACATTACATTTTAAATATAGGGGAGACCAGGGACAGTTGTAACACTTTTTGCGATTTTCTCAATAAATCAAAAACCATTGGAACTGGAACAGTCCATTTGCTATATTATAAACTCCGATGTGTCAACTACTGAAACAATGCATTTAAGTGGTTTTATGAAATATGTACAGGTTACAAAATTGATTTATATACAGTCACTCCACTGTTACAACTATCCCAGTGTACAGAGACAGCTGTAACACATGCCAGGGACGGTTGTAACATGTCAAAAATATACATAATCAATCAATCTAATACTCAAAATGAAAAAGATTATTTATCATTTTTTTTAAATAATGAATACCTTTTTTCACACTACATGACAAAAAAGAGGGGAAGCCATCAAATTATAATGCAAAAAAATTATTTAATGGGTAGAACACACATCCTCAAAAAAGTTTAAACATGAAATATAAATGGATTAGTTTGGGGACAACATTTAGCACAGGGTCACATCGCAATACCATATGATGAGGCCACTGTCCTGACTGATTTGCCCTGTTTTATGCCATCTGAAGCCCTCTCCAGCAAAGGAAGTGAGACTCCCCTCTCTGTCTTCCTCTTTCTGATATTTAGCATGCTATAAACAAACATGAGAATTTCCACTGACTATTAGCATGCAACTGATTCTTATTAACTTAGCTTTTAATTTCTATCTATCTATCTATCTATCTATCTATCTATCTATCTATCTATCTAGTTTATGTAGGCCTTTAGATTTTTAAAATATAAATTAAACTTGTACGGTTGAACACCTTGACAGTATCCAAAAAATACATCCGATAGAAAAGTTAAATTTTTACCTCAAAAAAACACTTTTGCTGGTAACTTTCTCTGGGAGTTTCAAATGTGGCTCCTTTTTTTGTGAGCAAGAAGACAATCTAACTGAGCATGTGCAGAGTTAGTGTAATCACTGTGGCTTGTTTCTGATTGGAGGAATTCAAGATGTTACAACCGTCCCATGTTACAACTATCACTGGTCTCCCCTATTTGTTCAGCTTTAACCTGATGGATAAAACACAGGAGGCAACAACTGAAGATGAAAAATATAGTCAAAGATTTAAAACATATATAGATCAAAGACATAGAGACATGACTGTAGCTCACAGTCTGATCAGTAATAATGTGTTTGTTGATTTGTACTTGAAAAGGCATCAAGGTTAAAGTACAGAATATTTTAAATATTTAGACATCTATTTGTATCTCAGCTCGACAGCATACAGTGACTTTATTTCTGCTACTTCAACAAATGTAGTAAATTTAAACATTGTCACTGAAATGCTGTTAAAACACGTTAAGATTATGCTCCCTATTTAAAAATCTCACTTTCAAACTACATTCTGCAGCTGCACCACAATCCTGCAAATATATAATCTACAATATTATAGGAATGAGGTTCCATCAGTGCAACCAATAACATCATGACTGATAGAGATAATTATTCATTGATTCCACGTGTCTAAAGCTTCATACCGATATTTACAATTTAAACTGAGATTACACATTATGTGCAATAAAGATTTCAGCACAGGAGCTGCTGGAACAAACTAACAGCTGTCGGTTTTACTCTGAGCCAAGGCTGAATTCACGCTGTGTAATATCTGAATGTGAGAGGAAAAAACACCGTTCAAAGAAATGACTGATGCACATAAAAGCAGTAACTTTAGAAAGTCCTGAGTAACTAAACTAATATTCAACCAGAATTTAGATTTTGATAGGTAGTAAACCTCCGCTAATGAATGCACTTTGATACGGACTGAATGAATGAGGAAATGAAACAGTGTGTTGGGCTCTGTAAGAGGGAGGAGACAGAGAGAAACTTAGGGTTTGTTGAAGAAAACTTAGCATCAGAGAGTCAGTTACTACGGTAACTGGCCCCAAGTGTAAGTTAGCTCTCTTTCTGAAACTGAAAACCCAGAGTTTCCCTCATTTCAGGGTGAACAAACTCAGAGTTTTCACTAAACCTGCTGAAACAGGCCCCAGGTCTAGACCATACTCTTTAATTTAGAGAGAGAGACCCAACAATTCCCCCATGAGCAAGCACTTGGCGACAGTGGTAAGGAAAAACTCCCCTTTAATGGGAAGAAACCTCAAGCAGAACCCGGCTCTAGGTGGGCGGCCATCTGCTTTGACTGGTTGGGTTGAGAGAGAGAGAGAAGAGGGTGTGGAGGTGAGGGGGTGGAGAAGAGGAGAGAGGAGCTCAGTGCATCAATGGAAGTTCCCCAGCAATCTAGGCCTAAAGCAGCATAACTAAGGGCTGGTCCAAGGCAAGCTTGGTCGGCCCTAACTATAAGCTTTATCAAAAAGGAAAGTGTTAAAGCTACTCTTAAATGTAGAGAGGGTGTCTGCCCCCTGGACCGAATCTGGAGGATTGGTTCCACAAGAGAAGAGCCTGATAGCTGAAGGCTCTGCCTCCCATTCTACTTTTGGCAACTGTAGGAACCACCAGTAAACCTGCATTCTGGGAGCAGAGTGTTCTAGTGGGGTAATAGGGTACTATAAACTCTTTAAGATATAATGGTGCCTGACCATTAAGGGCTTTGTAGGTGTGGAGAAGGATTTTAAATTCAGTTCTGGATTTTACTGGAAGCCAATGCAGTGAAGCTAAAATGGGAGATATATGATCTCTTTTTCTAGTTTTTGTCAGCACACATGCAGCTGCGTTCTGGACCAGCTGGAGAGTCTTTAGAGAATTGTTAGGGCAGCCTGATAATAATGAGTTGCAATAATCCAGCCCAGAAATAACAAATGCATGGACTATTTTTTCTGCATCTTTTTGAGAAAGGATGTGCCTGATTTTTGCAATATTACGTAGGTGAAAAAAGGCAGTCCTTGAAATTTGTTTTATGTGAGAGTTGAAGGACATGTCCTGATCAAAAATAACTCCCAGACGCCTTACAGTGGTGCCGGAGGCCAGAGTAATGCCATCTAAATTAGCTATATCATTAGATAATGTGTTTCTAAGGCGTTTAGGGCCAAGCACAATAACTTCAGTTTTGTTTTAGTTTAGTAGCAGAAAATTACAGGTCATCCAGGTCTTTATGTCCTTAAGGCATGCTTCGAGTTTAGTTAACTGATTGGTTTCATCTGGCTTCACTGATAAATATATTTGGGTATCATCTGCATAGCAATGAAAATTTAGGTGAATAGTATTGGTCCAAGAACAGAACCTTGTGGAACTCTGTGTCTAACTTTTGCCTTCATGGAGGATTCATCATTAACATGTACAAACTGAAATCGATCTGATAAATAGGACTTAAACTAGCTTAATGCAGTTCCTTTAATGCCAATTAAATGTTCCAGTCTCTGCAATAGGATCTGATGATCAGTTGTGTCAAAATTGGCACTAAGATCTAACAAGACAAGTACAGAAACAAGTCCTTTGTCTGATGCAGTCAGGAGGTCATTTGTGACCTTCACCAGTGCTGTGTCTGTGCTATGATGCACTCTAAATCCTGACTGAAAATCTTCAAATAAACTATTGTTAGGTAGAAAGTCACACGACTGATTGGTAACTGCTTTCTCAAGGATCTTAGAGAGAAATGGAAGATTAGATATGGTTGTCTATAGTTGGCTAAGTCGCCTGAATCAAGAGTAGGCTTCTTAAGAAGAGGTTTAATTACAGCTACTTTAAAGGACTGTGGTACGTAGCCTGTTACTAAAGATGGATTGATTACATCTAGTAAAGAATTACTAATTAAGGGTAAGACTTCCTTAAGCAGCCTAGTTGGGATGGGGTCTAAGAGACAGGTTGAAGGTTTGGATGAAGAAATCATTGAAGTTAATTCAGAAAGGTCAATTGGAGAAAAACAGTCCAAATATATGTCCAAATATATAGGTTTCACAGCTGCCTCTAAGGTTCCCGAGTTTGTGGATAAATCGGTGCCTGTTGAGTGCAGAGAGTAAACATTTACACCTTGTTACTAATTAAATGTAGGTCTTAGTCAAACTAAATAAAGTTTATTTGTACAGTGATACTTTATTTGCAGTAGAATGACACAAACTTAGTGCAGTGGTATAACAGTATGGATGTACTGTATGTTTAAATACAGCTGCAGGTCAAGCACCATCTAGCACCATATCAAGCACTCCAGCTACCTCCAGTGAAACACAGCCTGCAGCAGGTGAGTTCTGTTCATTGTATGTTACAGCTGCAGTAATGTAAATAATGTCAATATGGACAAATTCCAGACACATTTCGCTATAATTCTATCAAATATTCAAAATCAGTTATGAACATATGTAACTCATCCTGTACATCTGGAATGTTTTGTCCATTTGTCCTCAAATGGATGCTAAGGAATCTATTTTTACTATGCTAGTTCTTTGGCCAAACCTTTCACCATTTTCTAACCCTTCACAATGACTGAATGCCATGGGAACTGCACACACACATTTAATTTCTTTCATTTTCACTCATTCAATTTTTTTCTTTTTTCATTAATTTTTAAGGCAATAGCGCCACCTACTGGACCTTTTTCAAAAAAGTTCAAATGACTTAGAACAACATTGAACTATAGGTCCATTTAGAAAGTTTCATGTCAAATACCATTATTATCAACTTTTAAATGGTTTCTTACACACTTGTATTAAAATGGTAACACTAGCACCATAAAATATATTGAATCATAAATGTAATTTCTATATTAGGAAAGGGAACATACATAACTTAAATCCTAATCAATATTAGACTACAACCATCTGTTTTATTCAAGTTGTCTATAGGACACATTAAAGCTAGTACAACTTATTCCCATCAAAAATAATTGAAACCTGGATTCTTGACCTTTTTTCACTCATGTAACTGAACAGTTCTGGTCAACTGTTATCTATACTTCAGATGTGTTTATTGCCTGATGTGTTGTAATTTATGAATCATTGTGTGTCCTTACTCAAGGATTAATAACTATATTTGCATGTATGTTTAGATTTGCCTGCAAGTGAAGGAACAACAGACACAACATACACTGCTACTACTCTACAGCCTGCAGACACCCCATCAACTGGAACAGATCCTGAAGTATGTGAGTCCATTAAAGCAGCATCAATAGAACCTGCTGACTGGCCAGCCCTGTCTGATATGATGAAGACAGAGTTAGTCAGCAGAGGGTCATATCAGGAAAAATAAGACTCTACATTTCCAAAATGAGAGGATGGAAGAAGTTCCCATCACCACCACTTTTGCTGAAAATTAGTGAATGGAGAGAAAATCATTCAAGAGAAGCTGGGTGGTAAAAAATAGTGTTTACTGCTCAGCTGCAAGCTGTTCTCACACACAGAAAAAAACCCTACATACTAATCAGTAATGGACTTAGTGACTGCAATTGCAATGAAACACTCAAAAGCCATGAGAACAGTCCAGAACATTCTAGGCACATGACATGATAGCTTTAGTAATCTATCAAGTGTAATCTATGAATAACCAAGTGCCAGTGTCTTGGATGTTACTGGCAGGTAGTTGGTAATATTTAGTAATTTATTCATTCTTTGGTAGGGGAAACCAGGGACAGTTGTAACATGGGACGGTTGTAACACCTTGAATTCCTCCAATCAGAGACAAGCTACAGTGATTACAGTCACTCTGCACATGCTCAGTTAGACTGTATTCTTGCTTACAAAAAAGGAGCCACATAACTCCCAAAGAAAGTTACCAGCAAAAGTGTTTGTTTTGGGGGTTTTTTGAGGTAAAAATTTAAATCCAAATAAGTATTATTAGAATCACTGTTTGGACCCTGTACTGAATGTTGTTCTCAAACTAATCAATTTTGATTTCATGTTTAAACTTTTTGGAGGATGTGTGTTCTACCCATTTAATAATTTTCTTGCATTATAATTTGATGGCTTCCTCTCTTTTTTGTCATGTAGTGTGAAAAAAGGTATTCATAAATAAAATAAAATAAAAAAAAAAGAATAGTCACAATAACATGAATGATAAATAATTTTTATCTGGCTGTGGCTCAGGAGGTAGAGCAGGTCGTTCACTAATCAGAAGATTAGTGGTTCGATGCCCGGCTCCTCCAGTCCGCATGTCAATGGATCCTTAAGCAAGATACTTAACCCCAAATTGCTCCTGGTGGCTGTTCCATCAGCATGTGAATGTGTGTAAATGATTAGATTTCCTCTGATGGGCAGGTTGGGACCTTGCATGGTAGCCCCTGTACCCATTCAGCGTATGAATGTGTGTCAGTGGGTGAATGTGATTCATAGTGTAAAAAGTGCTTTGAGTGGTCGGAAGACTAGAAAGGCGATATACAAGTACAGTCCATTTACCATTTTGAGTATTTGATTAATTATGTATATTTTAGACATGTTACAACCGTCGCTGACATGTGTTACAACTGTCCCTGTACACTGGGACAGTTCTAACAGTGCAGTAACTGTATTTAAATCAATTTTACAACTTGTACATATTTCATAAAATCACTTAAATACATTGTTTCAGTAGTTGACACATTGAAGTTTAACATATAGAAAATGGACCATTCCAGTGTAAATGTTTTTTGATTTATTGGGAAAATCACAAAAAATGTTACAACTGCTCCTGGTCTCCCCTACATAATTCATATGATTGAGAAGTAATTTTAATTTATAAACATAAAAAATATATATTTTTGTCTTGAAACCATTGTGCTATCTGATGTTTGTTGTCCTTTTTTTTTGAGTAGGTGGTGATGAGGCAGTACTGGTAGGGTAATTTGGGTGGAATGTTGTTGGGGTGGGGGAGTGTTGCACCAAAATGGCTAGAACCAGCCCTGTAAGAGCATACTGTCTAATGCAACAGCAAAAAACAAAACACAAAAACAGAGCAAGAAAGCATCTTCTCTCACAGATGATCTTTGGCTGAACACAAACATACAGACTAATGGCAAGAGCAACAAACAAAAACGGAGCAAGGAGGCATATTCTCAGATGAGTGATCTTTGCTGAACACAGACAGCGGCTTGCGCAGCGCACTTGAACCAGACAGACAAGTCTCACTGTCAGCATCTCACTCACGGAATAAACGTTAATTAGCAACAGCTGATATAATCTGCCATGGTGACTTTACCGCATTTTCCGACGAAACTGCTGGTTTGGACCAGCTAAACAGTTGCTGTTTGAAAGGGAGGAAATTAAAGTTTGAAGACAGACAGCAAGGCTGCCTGTGAAATCGTTTAATAAATCCAAGTCTCTGACACACAAATACTTAATATTTACACACTCACGTTTTCCACTGACAGCGAAACTCTCTTGCTGGAGACCCTGCTGGTCCCCACAGCAGCAGAAAGCAGCAACTACTGACAAACGGAGCTTTAATACATAGCTTTAATAGATTTAATACAAGCTACATTTGGATAAAGCAGCAAACTTAGCTTGGTGGCAAAAGCGGTGATCCCTGCCACGTCTCCCGAGGAGCAAACACTTAAAAACCAAGCTGCATTTGTAACGTTATTATGTGAGCTGCAGCAAGCATGTGAGCAGTAGGTGTGCAGCACGCGCGCAAAAGTGCGCGCATGAAAGCAGCACTAAGGCAGAGAGAGAGAAAACATATTTACAACCACAATATAAAAGGCTGACAAATGAAGGTGTGTCTCCGTGCTGTTGGTTAGATGTAATCAACTGATGTCTTAATTGACATCCGGTGGAATGACAGCAAGGAAATTACAGGTGAGCATGCCTGAGGGATTGGAATGACAGATGGGCTGTGGTCAGAAAGTCTCTCGTATCGTCACCGACAACTGCGGTGCTGAGAGAATCCGACTGCACTCACACTGGGCTACGTAATTATGCGACAGCGGATGTTATTGATGTGGGTCTGTCCTGGTGAAACTACATTGTTCTGAAGATGGACAACAAAAAGCGCATCTCAGATACTTTGCCCCGGTCTTTCTTACCGTGTTGTTTCATGCAGGATATATAAACGTGCACAACACAGTGAAAAATATTACTTCATTACTGTCGTGGGTTCGCTTTCAATGATGGCTCAGACGACGAGAAACTTCAGCGTGGTGATTTTTTATTCACACCAAGTTCCCCCAAACAAGAGTGGCAAAAATATTTACAGTGCAGGAGTGGAAAAAAATCCTAATAACAAAAAAAAAGTATTTACACGACAGGTTTCACACTGGCAGTTTGTCACCCAGATTGTTACTTAACCACGACCAAAAACCCAACCAACCTAAATGAGCAGAGCTCCCCCTTATATATTCTTAGCCCCTCCCCCGGGCAAACCAATTAACAAATTATAGTGTACTACTTTCAAATTTGACATCACAACAAACATAAATTCAAAAATCAATGATATATTTCACATAAAGGAAAAATGGCACTAATCGCCCTCCATGCAGCGATGGCCCAATACCCCCAAACCAAAATAAACCATAAAATATCAGTTCATACAATGTTGATGGTATAGTCCATGGTCACCTGACCCTCCTAAGCGCGCCACCAAGCGCTATTTATGGGGTGTCCAGGAAGTGCCTCTGTTTGGCCCATGCCCAGAGGCAACCAGAGGCAGCAGCAGCAGGTAAGTGTATGTGTGTGTGTGTGTCGCGTCAGCGCCGAGTGTGCACCCTCGAACGCCTAGCGTGCAGAAAAGAGTTCGGACAGTGGGGAAAAGTTTGTGGGAGTGCAGGACCGCGGGACACAAGTGCGGGCCTGCAAGGAACAGTTTTAACCGGAGCATGGCTCCGCAGGAACAGTGGGAGCGCTGCGCGCTGTGCGCTCCCGGCACCGGCGCTTTCTCTCCGGCCAAGAGAGAGAGAGAAACGCACGCCGGTTAGGGCATGACGGAGCGTTCACGGGCGCCCCGTCACAATTACCAAGGTCAGAATTGAATTAAAAAAGGAATATAGCCACAAAACACAGTACAAAATACAGCCACAAAACTGAAAGGACATTGTCACATTGAGAATGCTTGCTCATGCTCACCCTCCTGAATCCCAATTTTTGTATGAAAATAAAAGTTAAATGTATGAAAGATAGACAGAACATGTTACTACTGTTCATATCATCATTCTTAAGTTTCAAACATGATGAATTAAAACCATCATCTGACTAAAAACATCTCATATCCCTTTCTCTTGAAAAACTTCTGTGTTATGGTTAATATGCCGATTATGATCTGTTATTAGCCTGTGCATATAACAGCTTAAGAACCATCACACACAACTTGAAATGTTGACTTGATTGTGCTTTAAAGTTTTTATGGTTGATACAGGCTGTGTGAAGAAACGGCATGTCTGGTGATTTAAATAATGATGTTACGCTGCTGTGCCTGGTGCGTAAATGCACACAGCATCTTTCTTCATGTGGGTGATCCCTGCAGGTATTTAATAAACTCAAGAAACGTTACAGTTGTTTTAGTGCCACATTCCCTCATTTTGTTATGATCCGTCCACTGCAGCTCAACAGGGAAACACTGTACAGGGAAAGAAAAAGTGGAAAGCAGCCTAACTTCATCCAGACACGCCAACAGGACCGGTTATCATTGATTCATTGACTATCTATCTATCTATCTATCTATCTATCTATCTATCTAAACTATAGATGCTGTAGCAAGCATAGTCAATGACAGTGTTTTGAAGAGATGCAGTAGGGGCAGATAATATACATATAGCAATAAAAGCAAAATACAAGTTGTTTTCTGGGTTTGGTTTAATTTCTATTCCAATTGCTGATTTGAAGATGAAAACAGGAAAAGCACGCAAATTTCTGTTTTTTAATTCACATGAAAAACATATAATGCTTTGTGTATTTGTTTATCCTGTTATAAAACAAGCTGAACACAGCTTTGGACAGAGGATACACGGACTGCTGTGGATGTGTAATGTGGGTTTAATTGTTTGAGTTTGTGAATGGTGCATCGCTTGGTGCTGTAAGGCAGTGTGGGACGGAATTATCTCCTTTCCTTTTGTATAGGATGGTCAAGTGTACCCTATGCTAAAGGAGATTAGAAAGGAAGTACTGATGCACTTTTCCTTAGCATTTAAAGAATTCGACCAGCTCTTATCATGGCTGCCACTTAGATACTTCCGGGTCATTTCACTTAGTTAGGAACCTTCCTAAGCAAAAAAGACTACTCAACTGCAGCCATGGTTTGAGATATTATACTAACGACCTGAGCATGCAAAAAATCTTCCTGACTCAACTTTTGCTAAACTTCATGTGGCCACAATTGTTAGATTTCATCTGTGAAGCCAACAATTATCTTCCAAAAGGAATTATATCATATATCAAAATGCTGGAGAGATGTCAAAGCCAGTGGTAAATCACCAAAGAGCTGCACAGATCAGTTCATCGGATCATGTTCTCCCCAGGATTACGACGCAGGACTTGGGCTGCTAGCAGCTGAGATGACCAGCTGGTGTTACCCAGCCAGCGGCTCCTCACATTTCTGCCTCCAGAGCTATAGAATCTGGATCTGTGATTGCAAGCCACCCACTGCCACAGTGATCCTGCTCAACACCCACTGCTGCAATTATTATTATTAGGGACCGAACCCAAAAGGCAGAGGACTACTGTAAAACAGTAGTCCTTGCCTAAGGGCGAGGGCCCTATTGTTTTTCGTGTGTTCGTTTCTTTCTTTTTATTATTACGCCACTTAAACCCTGAATCTGACCCCCTAGACATGCTCAAAAACCCACCAAATTTGGCATGCACATCAGGTCTGGTGAAAAATTTGATAAAATGTAAAAATTAACCCCCATAGTGCCAAAATGTGCTCTCTAGCGCCACCTATGTAACTAAAATGGCCGCCACGGCCCGTAGGAATGTAGTAGAGAGATCAAACCAAAACTCAATTATTCATCTCATCAAGACCTACAAAACATATGCTGACACCCCTGACCTAAATCCAACAGGAAGTCCGCAATTAGCCTTTCAAAATAAGACTTTGCCCCAATTTTGGCCCCTGAACAAACGCTATCTCCTCTGAGGGCATTAAAGGTATCGGCTTCAAACTTTATTAGATGACTTATGATGCTATGTTGAAAAAAAATTGGTAAAAACTTTGTAATAACTCAAAGGGTTTGGATTTTATAAGCCCTCAAAGTTGCAGTGCCACATCACCCTTACAATGTAAACCAATGGGGAGGCATGAACTTTGCGTCAAACAGAGGCTTCTGACGTCTACACGATAAGTCTGACCACTTTCAAACCCATATCAATGGATTCGCCATGAAATTTCCTACTAAAATATGATTTTTAATGTAAGATTTGGCCAAAGACATGGGATGTATGAGGATATGATATTTTACAAGAAGCATACTCTAAAATCCTCCTCTCCAACTGCTCCTGGTGATGTCACTCCCTCAGTGCTGTGAAACTTTCCGCAATACACACTCATTATAAAATCACAGGAGGAGCAAGAAAAGACTCTAAAAGTCAAACTCTAATATGTCAAAAACAGTAAAAGATAGAAAACACATATGAATTCAAGATTTGTAGGTCAAAGTCTCGTTACTCATTTAAAGTTCAAATGAAGTCTGTAACTAAAACTATGTGGAAGCAGTAAATGTTCAAAAAGGTGTGGGTTCGCTCACACTCTCCATTGAAATATATGAGTATTTTTCTGTGTCCAGCTGCACTTACTTATTGTCTCTACACACCTGACAGTACACATGTCAATCAAACTTTCAAAATAAAAGCACACCACTCTTGTAAGAAATATCCCTCATTTTTAAAAGCAAAATGATCTGATCCTGACGGGCCAGAGCGTGAGGTCCCGACCAATGCTGCTTGCAGCTTTAATTAGTCTTATTATTATTGTTATTATTATTTTTATTATTATACATCTCTATGTGGAACTTGCATTGTGCCATGCTCTCTTTCTACCTGCTCCCCCCCTCCCTCTCTCCCTTCTCCTCTCCCCCGCCGCCCAGTTCTGCTTGAGGTTTCTTCCCATTAAAGGGGAGTTTTACGTTGCTGCTGTCGCCAAATGTTTGCTCATGGAGGAATGATGGGTCTCTGTTAATTAAAGAGTACGCTCTAAACCCGCTCGATGTGAAAAGTGCCCTGAGATAACTTCTGTTGTGATTTAGCACTAAATAAATAAAACTGATTTAACTTTTTAACTTGTCTGTGGTTCTTTTGTGGATCAGACCAACACATAAGTTGAATCTGTTATTTTTGCATGGCAGTATCGAACTGTGGTGATGTTTTGATGCGGTATCAGAGCAGTCCAAATGGCTGCAGCGTCCAATCGCTAACCGATTTCCAATAAATGGGTGTGTCAGTCGGTAAAAGATTTCCTCAAAGGCTGCTCTAGTGTATCCTCACTCAAGGATCCCTTCTTGCTCCCTGATCCTTGATCCTCCGAACAGAAATAAACGCATTGGAACAGCCTTCATGATGGTGTACCAGAAAGATTTTGAGGAATGATCAAATAAGGGAATTGACATGTGTGCAGTGTTGTGTGAAGAATGGAAAAAATAGAACTTGAGAGAAGTTCAAGCTCTGCCTACCTTTGCTGCATGAAGTGGTCGTGATTGAGAGATTGTGGGTTTCAGAAAGTTACAGAAATTGTTGGACACAGCCCCTCTATTGTGACATTGGAGAGGTGTAGGGGGAGAGGGTTTTGACTATCAAGCACTTCCTTTGAAGTATACTGAGCCCTTAAGTCTGGTGTTATTCTGTATTTTTCTTACACTCAGCAAATCCCATGAAAAATGTGTTACTCCATTTCTCAATACTTTGACTTTCCTACTTTTATGTGGCTCTCAACCCCAATGCCATTGGTTCCTATTGACATGGATGCAGGAAGTGGAGTACCAAGGGTGCTGCAGCACCACATAATATGCATGATAAAAATCAGCTGTTTATAATTTTAAATGTATATACCAGTGTTTGTGGAAGGATACAACTTGTATTTTGGTTTTATTCATCCATTTATTATCGAAATTCTTATTTCCATTTGCAGTGTGACTGCTGCTGATGCACTGGCAAGGTTGGACTTTCTCTTGTGTGCACATAATACTAGAGCTGTTTCAGAGGAGTTCTACTATGTCTACTAGTTCTACTGTGTCTTAATTAAAATAACCAAGGATGACATGAGTCAGTTTCCACCAGTTTATGTTCCATCCCTGCTCACACTGTCAGCCAAAGAGTTGATTCCAGACAGATACAGCTGAGCTGATTAGCAAAAGTGGGAGTCTACAGCCCACATAAGGCAACATTTCTCTATTTTCAATTACTGCCACTCTGCAGTTATCACATTTTACCATGTATGGCGCTAGATGAAAAGTCAGAAGATCACCAAAGTTATTAGGATCCATTCTCTGGCATCCATAAATAATTGTAAGAAATTTTGTGCCAGTCTAGTAGTTGTTCAGTCTGGACCAAACCAGGTGGAGTCAGCTACTGACGCACAGAGCAACATTGCCATCCATAGAGACATGCCACTAGCATGTTAAAATCATTTAGATGCGAGGACATGGTTTTTTAGTTCTTAATGATAGCATAGATCCTGTACTGTACTGTACTGCACTGTAGGGGTTGCACTAAAGTCTGATGGTGTTTAGAGTAGGCCTGTATTCTCTTTGCACTTTGTTTCTATGAACGATGAGAACCTCACAACCTTTTCTCTTCTGTTTCAAGAATGCATCTCACTGACTTCCTCTCAATTTCTCTCGCAATTTTCTGCTCTTACATACAGTGTTGTGTGTAATTGATGAGGCTGCTTTGTTCAACTTTGCTTTCTGTACTGTTGTCTAAAACATTGTTAAGGTCAAGGCATGTAGAGTCCAGTTCTGCTTGAGGTTTCTTCCTGTTGAAGGGGAGTTTTGGCCACTGTTGCCAAGTCCTTGGTTATAGGGGAATGCTGGGTCTCTGTAAATTAAAGAGTATGGTCTAGACATGCTCTATGTGCCCTGAGATAATGTCTGTTGTGATTTGGCACTATATAAATAAAATTGACTTTGGCTTGACTTGTTAAATTGGTCTACAATATTGTTAATACAATAAATACAGTATTGTATTTATACAGTAAGAAATACAGTGAGTTTCTTTTAGCACCCCTAACTTTAATTACTTTGTCATGACAAAGTATCTCTCTATCTCACTCTGAGGATGTAAGTATTTAAAAACGGCTTCCAAATATATATTTAAATTATTTAAAAAGTCTCAGTAATTTCCTAAAACAGCCATTCACTGTAGTTCTTAACAAATGTTACCCAAACAGGAGGAAATGGTACAGCAGTGGATCAATCCACATTTGGTGCTCTAGTGAGTATTTCTAGCAGCGGGACAGTGTGTGTGGGATTGAGTATAAATAAACTGCTGACATGAAGAAAAATACAGAATATTACCATAATAATGTTTTTGGAAACAATATAAGATTGTTTTCAAAGACTCTTAAATTGGACTGTCTGTGTAGCTTGTAGCAGCCACCCATTCGTGGGACTTGCTGTCATTTCCCTGTCTCCCTGTTCCGAATTCGGATAGTTGCATGTCGAAATCCCTCTGGGTTGATTGGAGGGGTATTCAGATCACCTGTTGTGCAGGGTGTAGGGACTGGCTCCCAAATAGTAATTGAGGGCAGCTAAGTTCATTCCCCTCTTGGCCAATCAGGGTGTGGCAACGCCTTTTTCTGGGGTTTAAGAGAGGAGAGAAACTGCACTGCACTCTGTTCTTCCCTCAACTGGCTGCAGACCTCATATGTAGAGACTGTCAGACAGAAACTCTGGTTTGTTCAGGCCCTTTTGAGTTTTCTTTCTGGTCTTTTGCCTTTCTGATTTGAGGGTACCTTTTGAGTGAATACGAAAAATAATCCTTTCAACCAAGTTACCTGCATTCGGTTGATCTTAGTGCTGTTTGTGCAGGGGGTTGTGCTTGCCTCATGATAGCCTAACAACTGCAGGCTTTATTTTGTTTGTTTATTATACATATTAAAGAGGCATTTGTTTGTTCATATCAAAGAGGCATTTTTTTCATTATAACTATCGAAGAGGCATTTTTTCATTATTGTTGAAGAGGCATTTGTGTATTAAGGGGATGTTTCCCTATGTACAGAACCTTGTGAGGTGGTTTCTCCAAGTGACTATTATTTGTTTTTCTTTATTTTATGTGGCTGGGAGCTGGTTCTCAGGCTACTTTCCGATCAGCTGTGGTCTGGAGGATCAGTACTGCCACAAGCTGTCAGGATCCAGGATGAGTGTTAAAAAGCAGAGTCATCTGTCTTGCAGCTGATTAACAGCTGACAGATTGAGAAAGATAGGAGCTGGAGTGAGGGTGGGGTTGTTTTCTGCTCCACCTGACGGTATGTCTCTCTTTCAGGTTGTGCTATCATCCGTCCTCCCAGAGATGGAGGGATAAGGTACAGAGGCCTGACACAAGAACAGGTGAGGAATGGCTGCTACCATACACTGATTAAAACTGCAGAAAGAACAATTCAAAGTCACAAGTCTGGTATTCACTTCACAAATGCAACACTATAATGGGGTTACACTATTATCGTCCCTTCACCCATAATAGTGGTAACATTTTGACATAAAACAACCAAATTTATGCACACTTGATGTCACCATGTCAGCATAAGATGATTGTGTGGATTGAACTAAGGCTGGTCAGTATGGCCTAAAGTTTATATTTAATTTATAGTCTCAATTTACATCATGTTCTGATGAATATCAAAATTATCTTATTTTATTAGTTTATCTCAAATCAAAGCCAGAATTCAAATAATGAATGAATAAATACAGGCCGGTTGCTAGTAAAGGCTTGGTTAAAATCACTGAGGACAAGTGTAATTACTGGTACTACAATAGTTCACATTCAGCAAAATGTACATTTTCACAGCACAGAGTCATGTCATACCCACCACTTCCTGCAGGTGTTTGACATTAAAAGCATAACATGAATGGGAGATACTAGGCCTTTGGAACCATTGCAAGACTTGATGTGTTTCACATTAAATGACGCAACGACAATGAGCTCAACAGAAATAAAAAAACAGCAAAGTAGAAGTGACTGGAAATTTTTTTCATATTTCTGTTTAAAATGTATGAACTTTATGAGTGCAATTTTAAACCACTGAAGTACTCATTTACTTGCAACATCAATTTATCAATATGAACCATCTTTGAGTTCTGTGTAAGCATTCTCACAGTGCAGTAGTATTTCCTTGTAACTCATGTTACATTAACTGACAAGTGTTGTATCTAAAGGACTCTGAGCATGATTGGATGGTGGAACACATCCTGTACATCTGCAGATACAAACACAGTCTACACTATACATGATCAAAATGCATTCTCTACCTTTACAAACAATACAGCTCACAATACAGTGTTTGTGTGTGTGTGTGTGTAGATCCGCAGTGTGCAGGTTCTCCCTGTGGACTATGAGATAGAGTACATCTGCAGGGGCAACAGGGTGATTGTGGGACCCAAGGTCAGGAAGTGTTTGCCCAACAGCACGTGGACTGATCTGAGCCAGCGCAGCAGATGTTGTGAGTTTGACCTCAGCTGACTCTCCAATCACACATCCATTCATCTCCCACCTGACACACTGCTCCAGACATACTGTATGTATACTTCATCACTGAGTGCCTGATCTTCTGCCACAGAAGGTCAGATATCCTCTGTGGTGATTTTATGCTGAATAGAGACTCCTGCATTCTTTGTCCTCACAGGCAAAATCCCTTAGCATCATTACGTTCAAGGCTTTCTTCAGAAACATTTTGTCTGTCACATTAAAGGTACAGGAAATGCAAAATCATGAATTTGTTCCTAAAAAGATATTTACTGCATTGATGTTTGTGTTATCAAATCTTAGAAGTGTCATTAGTTGCTGTTAATTTCTAGCATGTTTTTTGCCCTTAAAACTCTCTTTCCAGGTTGAGACTCTGGGTTTTAAAACAGCTGGACAGTATTGTTTCCATATACTGTATATAAAAATGGACATAGAGAGGTGAGATGTCACCCATTGGTTTGCACTGGAGCCAGTTTGAAGCCAAGAGTTGCAGCTTATATTCAATGCCATCTTTTCCATTTGGAGCCAGGATCTTACAAATAAGGAGTATAGGGTGTTGTCTTTTACATTCTGGAGACGCGTTCCGCTAACTCGGACCCAAGCTAACGCTAGCTTACCGGGAACACAGCACTGCACACTAGAGCTGACATTAGCTACATTAGCGAAATTATGCTAACAGGGCAGATACCGTTATCAAGTAACATTAAACTTAGTGAAATATTGCAACAATAGTTCGATAGTCCCAGAGGCGGGGAGAGCGTCCCAGGCAATTGTCAATCACAGCTGTCAATCAATGCCCACACGGCAGACATCAAAGCTAGTACAAGTCTTCAAATCTTATTAACAGAGCAATAATTTCCAAAATGACCACTGGTACACTTATTAGAGGGCCTGAATTTAGAGATTGAGACCATAACGACTCATTGTAAAAACTGACTTATTCATTATTTTATTATTATTTCTTTAAATTTTATGGATGTGGTATTCCTCTTTCCTGTGTTACACTGTGTGCCACTGTATTTCCCCTGGACCCCACACAATGTGGCTTTGATGTTGTGTGGGGTTTGCGTTGTGTACTTGATTCCCCCCCCCCCCCTTAATCAAAAGCCAATATCGTCCTGGTGTCTGGACTTCTGTGAGAAAAGTCAGAATAGACTCTGGTGATTTTTAGCTGTTAATATTTTGTGTAACTTTCAATTTCATAGTGAAACTCAGTGTTGGAAGAAGTTCAGATCCTTTACTTAAGTAAAAGTACCAATACAGCAATGTAAAAATACTCCAATACAAGTAAAAGTCCTGCATGAAAAATCCTACTACAGTAAAAGTACATAAATATTATCAGCTTGATGTAGTTAAAGTATTGCAGTAAAAGTAGTGGTTTGGTCCCTGTTATATTATTATATATGACATCATTAGATTATTAATACTGAAGCATCAGTGTGTAAGCAGCATGTTACTGTTTTAGCTAATGGAGGTGGGGCTAGTTTGAACTACATTATATACAGTTAGCTAATTTAGTCCAGTGATTCCCAACCTAGGGGTTGGGCCCCTCCAAAGGGTCACCATATAAATCTGAGAGCTTGTAAGATGATTAATGGGAGAGGAAAGAAGAAAAAACAAAGTTCTGATCACAAATCTCGTTTCAGTTTTTGAACTTTATCTTTAATGTTTGATTTTTGGTGAAATATTGGATCATTTGATATGGAACCATAAGATAAGTTTAGAGGGAAAAATCACTATTTGGTGGAACTGTTAACAACTCAGACACCTGAAATAAGACCTTGAGTACACAGTACTTTTTGTAAGACATCAAAAGCCACAAAGATTTCATCTTTAACAATGGGTTGTATTTTAAAATCTTGTCATGTTATCCATTGTGCTAAATCTTCATCGGAAAAGTAACTGTCAAATAAATGTAGGGGAGTAGAAAGTACAATATTTCCCTCTGAAATGTAGTGGAAGTATAACATAGCATCAAATGGAAATACTCAAGTAAAGTACAAGTACCTAAAAATTGTATAGTACTTGAGTAAATGTATTTAGTTACTTTCCTCTGCTAGAAACTCATATTATGATTATGAATTATTGTCTGTTTCTGATTGAACATACAATTATCATGGCTGAGGCTTGTTTTTGTCACATTCACACCTAAATACTGTGCCTCTCCTGTGAAATAACCTTGACCTACACTCCCTTTATGATGCAGGTAAGAGGAGTCCAGTTGAACACAGTCTTCCTGTGGGTATGCAGCCAGGACACAGCGCAGAGAAATCTAAAGAAATAAAACACAATCATCTTCTACTCTAACCTGAATGGCCTCAAGATGTCACTGTCATTGAATTCAAACTAGTCCTCTGAAGATGAAGTAGTGAATGAGTGGACACAGTGGTGGATTAGCAATGATGAAGTAACTGAATCAGTCCCCAATAACAGGTACACTGATGAATGTCTGTGTTGTTCCATAACAGTTAATGATGGAGACATATCAACATCAGAAATCCTCTGTTTAGAGACCATGATTATAATAAATGCATAAGTATTATGCTCTGCACTGCCACGACTTAGAAATATACTGTACAATGTAGGAAGTACATGTTAAATGAATTTAAAGGAGAAATGCAATTTCATGTCTGTGTGTTAAGTACAGAGCTAGTTAGCCTCAATACCACATCCTGACACAAATTGGTGAGCTTTAGTGTTGGTAGGTGTGTATATTTTCACTGTCACTGGGCGGATAGATAAACTGTTGTTCATCAAGAAATAGTTCCAGTTCAAATTGTCATTTAATTTTATACAGAACCCTGACTCCAGCTTTGTTCTTTGTACTACACACAAACATGAGTTATCTCACGCTCAGAAAGAAAATAAACATATTTCCTAAAGTGTTGAACTATTCCTCTCATATACAAGTGTAAGAAATTTAGAAATAATTTGGGTGCTTGTCATTTGGCCCCTGATGAAAGCTGAAGTTTTGATTTTAACAGTAACATCAACATTTTTAGCCAGACAAGGATTTAAATAAACTGTTAGTCCTCAGTTACTGATGTTAAACATGACACCAGCCCTCAGATACAATCCTACACCGTTTTATTAAGCAATTTTGTTCTTAAATGAATGAAAAGAAATAAACAAAACACATAGACCTGTGTTTTCATTATACCTGTTAACAGCCCCCTAATGAAGAATTCTGAAAAAAAAAGTGGCCCATGGTTGAACCTAATTGCTGACCCCTGGGATATGTGATGATATGGAGAACTGGCTACCAAGAAGTTTTCATTTCACTGTGTTTCTAGTGCATCTAAGCATCTACCGTTAGCCTGCATTTGAGGTGATATGGGAGCATTGGTAAATTGTAGCATCTACCAATAGTCTGCATGAACGGCGTTTAGGGGACGGGCTCTGTTCTCTCTAGGTATTGAGAAATTGGCCTGCTCCGAACAGGCATGTTTTGTACGGGCACTGCACTAGTAAACAAAAATGAAGAGTGCAAGATGTATTGTGTTGCGTTTGTGTAAGTACAAACTTGACTAGCTATATGATGCCAGAGAGAAAGAGAAAAGGGGAGTGGGATCCTTTTATGGCATGATATAACAGCCATAAAAGGATATGAAGTTAGTTGTGTTTTAGAGGACATAGTAAGCTATGACCAACAGGCTAATCACAGATACAGAGAAATCAGAACACAGTGCACTACAAGGTAGGAGTCATCACACATGGTTTTCCCATAGACTTACATTGTGAAAGAGACATCTGTAAATCAGCAGATAATTTTTTTGAGCATCACAACCCCTGTGAAATGACTCGTCTCCCTATCAGAATTTGATCCGTTCGGTCCAATCACATTTCGACAGTCTAGAAGAGCCACATGATTGAATTGTTTTATCCCCATTCAAGTTAGCCAGAGGGCTAAACCAGAAGTAGCTGGCTTGGCTGGCAAAAGTTGCTTGTGCGCTTGCTCTGTGGGCCCATTGATCCCAGAAGATCTGGGTAATTTTATACCGCTTTTTTTCATGCGCCACTGAGCAACTTTCATAGGAATGAACGGGGCCCTGCCTCTGATGCAGAAGAAGCAGAAGCAAAATTGTTTATGAAGTATTTTTATATTTTTTTGGACATGCTTAAGACATCAGCAAGGCTTGAACGTACATGTCAAGTTTCATTCACAGTTCAATAGTAGAGCTTAAGTCTCTTGAACTTTTTCAAGTCAGTAACACTATGGATGTAATCGCACCTCTGACCACAATGTACAATGTAAAAAGTACAATGTACAAAGTACAATGGCAGATTGGCCATGTCCGTATTTCCGCTCGCTGATTCCATGGGCAGAAGAAGAAGCAGATCAAAGTTGTTTATGAGGTATTGTTATATATTTCTTGAGAATCGCTCAACAACTCAACACTTCTCAAACAACTTAACACATCGACATTGCACTTGCTTGATTCCCCAGCAATGTAGATTGGATGGACGGTTCTCGAGATGTGAGATATGCCCTAAAAAAGGGCAGAAGATCTTTAGTAAATATGCCCTCAAGGGTCTACAGCCATGCTAGCAGCCCTGTGAGGCATTACTCAGGTAGAGTTAAGCTGTGAGCTAAATGCTAACATCAGCATGCTAACATGCTAAGCAGGTATGATGTTTACCATGTTCACCATCCAATTTTACTGTGTTAGAATGCTAATATTTGAAAATTTGCACTAAACAGCTGATGGGAATGCTATTAGTTATGCAGGTATTTGATCATAAAAGTGTTGGACCAAGTGAAATTTTGGTGATAGCACAAGGTAAAATTAGTTACTAAAGTTGTTACAGATGATCCTGGGAGGAACATGAATGTCTGTAATTTAATAGCAATTCATCCAGTACCTGTGAAGACACACCTGCTGGTAGACACAAGAGACACAAGACACAAGAGTAAAAGTCAGGGGAAGGATTCATCCATTCAGACAGAGCCATGCTGCTAGCATGGCCAAAATCAAATCAATGTTGTGTGTAAAATTGAAGGACGACACACCATATAAACACCAAAATGTAATAAACCTTTTTTCCACAGTAGTCCTGACCTGATCTGTATCATAACAACACAGACTGCTTTGCCACTGCTACATTACAGACTGAAATAAAAATTTTGAAATACAGATTTAGTTATTATAGGTACCATACGCTATCACAAATAGTGTGTACTGTACTGCATTGTTAAACTTTGTTTATTAACATTAGATTCTGTATAGCAGAAGCTATTTTCCAGAGGTCTACACAGTTTACAAGGTGTCAACACAAAATACACATTCACCCTACTCATCACAATACACTAACATGACAACACATCATAATGCAGGTCTACTGTAAATAAAACAATGAATGAATGAATGAACAAATTAACTGAGTTGTCTCAAAATACTAAATGAACTCACTCTTCTCTAGTCTCTTTTCATTTCCTTTGATAAAAAGGTTTTTGCTCCTGTTTTAGAAATAGCGAAAGTAATCTGACATCATCTTGTCATCTGTTCTAAATTTTGGTTTATGCACACTAAGGATTTACCTCCAAAAGAACCATATACAGAATGACTGAATTTTGACTATACCCACACACATACCTGGCCATTTAAACATTTATACATACTAGTACAATGCATGTTCAAATCGTGCCTGTTCAGAATGGGGTGATTACTTATTATTTCTCGAGAACCATGTATATATGTATCAATTGACAAATGTATCAATTAAAATAATAAGGAATTGATAAATTAAATGGTTTAAAGCTAGACAGAAACTTCACCATTGAGACTAAACTGAGGTTAAACCATAGAAGCAGTTTACGGCCTTCCACTGGTTGATTCTGCTGCCAATCAAACATGTCTGTGCTCCTATTGGCTAGTTGTACTGCCTCCACCTCTGTATTTTTGTCGTGTGTGTGTGTGTGTGTGTGTGTGTGTGTGTGCGTGTGCGCGCTCATTCGTTTCTCTTGGGCAGTTTTAACTGAGCAGGGCGTGTGCCTTTGTCTCGCTCAGCAAGTCAGAGCCCAGAAGCCCCACCCCACTGTGATGTGACAATGTTTATATCAAACAGTACCTGCTGCACTCAGACACGGAGCTGATAGGCTCACTGTTTGCTTGTTTATTCAAAGTTTACTAATACAGACGTGGCCGAAAATATTGGTACCCTTCCACCTTTTTTTAAAAAACTAGTTTCTCTGTATTAAGTTGAAACTGACAGAAGTATATGGTATCCATCATTCTTTATTTCACAATGAATATAACTGAAACTTTGTTTTTGATTTACAACTTAACATATTGTTTGATACAATAAAACTAATGAAAATGGTATGGCCAAAAACATTGGTACCCTTAACTTAATATTTTGTAGCACAGCCTTTGGAGGCAATATCTGCAGTCAAGCACTTTCTGTAACTCTGAATAAGGTTTCTACACTTCTCCACTGGTAGTTTGGCCCACTCTTCTTGAGCAAACTGCTCCAGGTTCTCTCAGATTTGATGGGTGCCGTCTCCCAACTGCAAGTTTCAGCTCTTTCTGCAGATGTTCAATGGGGTTCACATCAGGACTCATAGCAGGCCACTTCAGAATGGTCCAACGTTTTCTTCTCATCTACTCTTGTGTGCTTTTTGATGTATGTTTGGGGTCATTATCCTTCTGGAAGACCCGTGAACTGTGACTAAGACACAGCTTTCTGACACTGGGCTGTATGTTTTGCTCCAAAATGCCTTCATAGTCTTCTGATTTCATTGTGACCTGCACAGATTCAAGGCACCCAGTGCCTGAGGCTGCAAAGCAACCCCAAAACATCACTGAGCCTCCTCCATGTTTCACAGTAGGCATGGTGTTCTTTTTTTTGAGGGCTTCATCTTTTCTTCTGTAAACATAGGGTTGGTGTGATTTACCAAAAAGCTCTAATTTTGTTTCATCTGTCCAAAGCACATTCTCCCAGAAGGACTGTGGCTTGTCAACATTAATTTTGGCAAAGGGTAGTCTGGCTTTTTTGTGTCTCTCTCTTAGAAGTGGGGTCTTCCTGGGTCTTCTGCCATGGAGCCCATTTTCATTCAGACAGCGACAGATGGTGCAACTTGAAACTATTGTACCTTGAACTTGAAGATCAGCTTGGATCTGCATTGAAGTTTTCCTTGGTTCTTTCTCAACCATTCAACCAATTTTCCTCTTGTGACCACATCCAGAGATGTTAGCTACAGTTCCATGGGCCTTAAATTTTTTAATAACAGTGGTCACAGGAACATCAAGCTCTTTGGAGCTTGGTCTTGTAACATTTACATTGACCATACTTGGCTATTACCTTTTTCTAATTTCTTCAGACCACCCTCTAGTTTTCCTTCCGTTTTCCATGTTCAAAGTGATGCACACAGTGGCACAAAATAGCAGAGTGAGTAATTTTCTCCTTTTAAACTGGCTGCATCAGTGATTATAAGATTGAAAACACCTATGATATTAATTAAAACACAATAGTCTGCTTAAAGTATCACTACAAACCAATTATTTCTTACAACTTCTAAAGGGTACTGATAATCTTGTCCAGGCTATTTTAGAATGTCTTTGTAGAATAAGCATGAATTCAGTTATTTTCACAACTTTTTTATTTTGTTCCACTGCAAACCAAACATAGACATGCACTGATAATAAAATATATTTTAATTTCAACTTTGTTCAGGGTGAATGGTGCATTATTTTAATAAAATGCAAGGGTACCAATAACTTCGGCCACATCTGTATTAAACATGTCACATGTCACATAAGACTAGTGCAGTGCCCGTTCAAAACGTGCCTGTTCAGAACAGGCTGATTTCTCAGAACCCAGAGAGAACATTGCCCGTCCCCTTAATACCTATATGGATGGACAGACATTCCCTGCTTTATATGGAGAGATTAAAGCCATTATTTGTTAGGTTTGAAAACATCCAACTTTGCTGCAACCCAGGGGTTGTATTTAAAAAGACATTGTGGCAGACAGCAGCTCACTCTGCTGCTATCACACTGTCACAAAGTATGAAATGCTTCTTCAGAACATGTATAGAATTAAGTCTCCTGTGTCTTTCTGTCTTAGTGTTGTTGTGTCCTCGAGTGTGGACGTCATTGGAAAATGGCCGAGTATCTTCGTGGCCCTTGGGGCCCCCAGTGGAGGGTACAGTGCTGCAGTACACCTGTCTGCCTGGCTTCATCCTCATGGGCCGAAACACAACACAGTGCAATAAGTTGGGCAAGTGGGACACACCCAAACCTGTGTGTCACTGTGAGTCACTCTCATTACTTCACATTCTGCTGCATGTATAAATATTCAGGTTTTAAATGGCAAAAACACAACACAAACAAAACAAAAAAATGTCCAGGATAGATGTTCAATATTTTTTGCTCAGTCACCAATACTGAAGATAGCACAAAATAGGGTGAATGTTTTGTGTCAAAGCCATTTTTTAATATTTTGAATCCCAACTTGAATGCTTTGATAGCAGCCCTCTTCCTTGCTTTCTGCTGGTTCTTTGCTGTTTGTGGAGTCATTATTGTCACCAACTGTCCATTAGTTTAATAGCATGAAACTGTGAGATGTCATGTAGATGGCCCTTCAAAAACAGCAGAGACTGCTCAGACCAGTGTGAGAAGGTGACTTTAATGAAAAAAGTAAGAAACACAACAGAAATCGTTGTAAGAAAGTGAATATTGGAATTTTATTACGATCACCAAGCAAGACCACAACAATGTGAAAACACTTGATTGAATATCTGCTCTCAGAATTATTAAATGTGTCCATTGAAAAGAAAAATGGCTCACAGTGACTGACTGTGTTTTTGCAGTGTATACATCTTGAGTGCTTTGACACCAGTGCTACACTGTATGTTAGTGACCTACATCAGCTGAACTCTCTGGAAGATATTCTGACTCTAACTTTTCAAGATGAACTGACTCTGTCTGTCTGATTTGACTTTTCTTTTTTGTTTCCAAAGATGATCGACACTACAAAGGTAAGAACATTTTCATTCTTTACTGATGAGGTATACTGCATGACTTAATCCAACTAAACTGAATGATGCTGAAATCTTTGTATCTGTGCAACCAACATGGTCGACTTGACTGAAAAGGCTGCAGGTTTAAGTCCCTGCTCTGTGGGTGAAAGTTTGTTAATCAATGAAACACACTGCTAAAGTGACTGGATGGAGTGAAGACCAATAAATCCTTAAGCCTGGACTAATTAGGATAGTTCTTGTTTTCTGCTGCTGAACTTGGAATATTGGTTGAAGAAATTCATCCTGTGTGAGAAATGCTACGTGTGGACATAGGAGTTCAATATCCTGATGTTGTCAGCTCAAAAAGAACATAACATTAAGTCTGGAAAAATGTTCAGGAGAGACCTGAAGAAAACAGAATGTGAAAATTAACAGACTGTTGCTTCCTGCTCTCAAGTCGTGTTGTGTTGCTGAGCAGAGAGCTCCACTCAAGTCACTTTGTAACATGTCTTTTAAACTGCATCTCTCTCACTGTTTCTCTCTGCTTCAGTCTTTCATGTGAAGTTACTTTTGAGTCTTTATTATGCAATCAAACAGAATAGGTTTGCAATCAAAAAATAGATTTGAGAGTAAAACTGTTGACATTGCAATCAAGACACATTTTATTGCAAGTAAAATAAATTTGTGATTAAAATGCAAATCAAAAACTTTTCTTTGCGAAACCAAAGGTTTTGTTTGCAAATCCAAAAGTTTTGCTTGCTGTTGAGCTGAATTTTGGGGCAGGACCTACAATGAAAGATGTAAGACATGCCTCTATTGGTCAGTCTCAAACGGAGTGACAACTTCGCAACATCCACAGTTAGTAAACAAGAGAGGGAGTTTGGAAGTCCATGGAGAAGACAGAGTGGGAGTGGAGAAGACAGATAATCAATGCGCAGGTATGTTTACACATAACTTCCACCTTAGTAATAACAAGAATGCTATTTTTGAACTGGTGCATGTAGATTTCTTTTGTTTAATAATCTGTAATTTTGTAATGGGTTAAAAAATATATATTATTTCATCAGTCTGTAGCTGCTAGCGTAGCTCAATTAGCTATTTACTTACTCATAACCCATTACAACATCACAGATCGTTAAACAAAAGCAATCTACATGCACCAAACATAACATTCTTGCTATTACTAAGACAAGAGTTATGTGTAAATGTACCTGTACAGTGATTTTCTGTCTTTGCTCCCACTATTGAAGAAAGACATGCTCAGGACCTAATAATAACCTGCACAAAACAAGATTCCTCGAACGTTCAGTGCCAGGGGCCCAATTAATAATTCCTCGAATTACAATATGGCCTTCTCACCATTTGGTGCACAGGCCCTAATAATCTCTAAAAAATTAATAGGTTCCTTGCACTTTCAGTGCTTGGGGCCCTGAATAGTTTCAGTTGCTGATATAAGACTGATTCTCCTTTGACAGTACTGCCAGTGAATCTCATGGTGGCGATGTTGCACTGCTTATAACATGACAGAGCTGCTTCCATTCCAGATGACGAGTAGGTGGCATTTTTCAAGCCTGAGAATCTCATGTGTCTTTGTTCAGACTAGAGGTCATTAAGTTGCCTCAGTCTGTGGTTTAAGTAATATCCTGTGAATAATCACGCATCAAACAACTGCTATGCTGAATATATTTGTTGGCAGGTCTATGCTAAAATTAGGACTTCCTTTTTCCTGTCTGGGGAGCAAAACTGACCTGATAGACTGCTTGACTGTGGAAAAACAAACAGGATTGTATAACTAGGACAACTATAAAACCATTCCCATGGTTTATTATTTTCATGTTTTTATGTTTTAGTTTTTATATCAACTTTGTTTTTAGATCAGAATGGTGTCAATTATGTTTTACAATCAGTGTTTTCATCTAGAAATTGTGCCATTATTCAGTTTCCCTTGCATTCCCATTCTATACATGGCATCTTCATGAACTGTGACTGAAATTCATTAGTTACCTTTTACCATTTAACCTCTTTCCATTGGGTTTCAATGTGACTGGGAGTGAGGACAAGAAAAGAAAGTATTTTAAAATCTATTTTTAACATGTTTAATTAAAAAACACCAGAAACATTATAGATAAACAAAAAGTATGGCAATTAAATACAAGAATAATGTTCAAAATACACATAACAAGAAAATGTAAATACAACCAACATATCACAAAACACTAAAACAAAAAAAGGGAGACTTAATTCTAAAAAAAAAAAAATGTATGTACTTTATGTACACTAACTCATAGGTGCAGCAGCCAATGTCTAACTTTTCTTGTTTGGATTTCTCATATTTACTGTTTCTGTAAAGTCTGTCTCTAAACATAAAGGCATAAATATTCCTTCAGAGCCTCCCAGGAATAAAATCTTCCTGGCTCAATTTTAACGCTGAATTGTTCATCCCTGATTTATTTTAGAATTGAGCCAAATTTCACCAGATCAGGTGTCATTTGTCATGCAGGTTGTGATCTGGCTGTTGGCAGACTCTTACACACTACAAATAGTTAGAGTAGTTATAACTCCCTCCAGGATGCCAAAACCCACATATTCCAAGAAAAAATACAGAGGACATAACGTCAGTTTCCTGTAGTACCTACAGCGCTGTTTGGAAATACACTTATCATGTGTTTAGACACTCTGTTTGCTGGTTACTGCTTTCAAGGAATCCTTGACTTTCATTTCTGTATGCATAATTTTCTCAGTAGTATCATTCAATTAATCATCTCTTTTGGAGTAGGAGGATTACACTCAGAACCCAACTGATATATCGGCTGGCTGATATTATCGGCCGACATTGGCATATATGTTTTCTTTCTTTCCATCATAGCTCAACAATTGCTCAGATTTCAGATTATTATTATGTCACTCCAGACTTCTGTGTGTTGGACTTACTGTGAGTTAAGTTTCAGACACCCTTTTTTAACTAGAAATAGAGACCTTCGAGGAGTGGTTTCATCTCACCTTTTAGTGACTCTTTAAACACAGAGGCGGTTTCTCTCGGAGGCCAAAGGAAGCCTGCCCTGCCCATAAATATATTCTAATAAAGAAAACAGAATTTATTATACCCATGTCAGTGTTGTAGTCGAGTCACTAAATCTCGAGTCCAAGTCAAACCAAGTCTAAGTCACCAAAGAAGAGTTTGAGTCAAGTGCCCATTACCTGAGTCCAAGTTTGAGTCATCAAGGTTGAGTGTGAGTCGAGTTCCAAGATGGGCTCCAATGCTCCACTCTGGCATGGTCAAAGAGCTGACATACAAATAAAAAAACATTACATTAAACAAAAATGACACAGATGTCACTGTTTCATATTAATATTAATGATGTAATTTTCTTGGTTGATTTTGGTTTCCAATTTTTTTTAACAGTCTGACCTACTGATTCCAATTTTTGCCAAATCTGATTTTTTCTTTATAAAAATTAATACGATTTAAAAAAAAAAAAAATTGGACTTAAAGGTACTACAAATTGCAAGTTTTGTGTCTTCTTCACTCGCTAAAGAGCTTTCACACCAACGACGTGTGTGTTTGTGGCTGTGGCTGTCATGCTGTGTGCACAACGTGCATGTTGTGTAAGTGTGGCTATACTGTGTGCCGCAGCTGCGGCACACACTCTGTGTGTATGTTGTGAATTATAGTGCGGCTATGTGCAGAAAATTTGACCCGCAAAAAATATGAGACGTATGAGACAGATCTGCCAGTCACCGATGGCCAATCAGCTGAAAACCGGCCTTTTTAGATCAGTGGACGATCGATCAGTGCATCTCCAATTAATGTAGCTAATATCTTATGCCAAATTAGAAGGGCCTATTGCAAAAATCTAACAAAAACAAACAAAAAAAACCTTTAACTTCTTTGTCAATTTACAAGTCTGAGTCTTTGCCTCCAACTTCCGAGTTCAAATGCAGCCAATACTTGAGTCCAAGTCCAAGTCATCAATGCTCAAGTCCAGGTCGAGTCATGAGTCCTGAAAATCAGGACTCAAGTTGGACTCAAGTCTGAGTCCTGGACTCGAGTACTACAACACTGACCCATGTGTCTTTTACTGATTTTTGCCAATCATTTGTTATCAAAACATCACAATTTTCTTCTTCAGCTGGTGTAGTGAGTGAAATAGCATCCTTCTGCTGTGTGCATTACAATGTGTAGGTGATGGCCTCTGCTCTGTGTATTGGTCAGTGAAATGCATCAGTCAAAGGAGGCCAGCTTCGCTGACTTCCCTTACAGAAAAAGAGTAAAGAGTAAAGAGTAAAAGTTTTAGCCAGAAGAACCTAGGGGGCAGTGTCATGTTTTAGTCATGTTTTACACTATCTGTATCGACAGTGTGTGTGATTGTGCGTGCATCTTCAAGAGCAAACGGCATTGTTGTTTCTTGCTGATTGCAGTTATATTGTTGGTGTGTCCAATGTCCCCTCATTGGGGTATACACATAATTCCTCTGTTACTACTAACTAGTGCTTATGGCTGTGAGAAGTTTGCACGTCCTGTTATTGGAGAGAAAAAATAAGTTGCACCTCATGTTGTTTTGTAGTCTACAAAAGTCTTGTAAATACTATTGTTCCCGATGAACGGGATATATTGATGAATGATGAAACATTTCTATCCTGATGGGAGTGGTCTTCTCCAGGATAACAATGCCCAAATTCATAGGGAACGAGGGGTCACTGAATGGTTTGAACATGAAAATTATGTGAATCATATTCACACCATGTGTTTATCAGTCACCAGATCTCAACCCAATTGAACACCTATCTTTTTGAAGAATGGTGTTCATCCCATCAGGATAAATGTTTCATCATAGGATAATGGTGACTCAGAACAAATTTGTATTGATTTTCAGTGATCCTTCCCTCTAAGGGGACAAGTGGACCCAAAGCAAAATGGCCCCCACAGCATAATAGAGCCACCACATCCCCTCACTGTAGGGGTCAAGCATTCAGACCTGTACCAGTTTTTCCTTTAATTTGTCACCCGTCTGTACATAACAGGAAGATTGTGTTTCACTGTGATGGTACTTTTTCCACAGCTGAGATCCCCTGCATCTGATAGAGATCTTACAGATCTATAAAGGACTAAGTATTCATCTAAATCTTTAGACTGCAGTGAAAATGCACAATTATAGAATAACTGTAATAATGACTCTTCTTTCTTATAAAATTTACTAAATGTCTGTGAATCCAGAAAAGACTGCACTCGCAACAGTAGGTGGCAGTAAGACACTGGCCTCAGGATTAGAATATAATACAAGAAGATTAAGATGTATGACAAAAGCAACAGTCAGGGTGTGATTTCTTTCAAATACATTCAAGTGTCAGATCAGTCGTCATGCCAGAGTGCTGCTGCTAATGTCTCCTGATGTGAATGTCTCTGCCAGGATTATTCCAGTGTGTTGTGTGCAGTGGTAAATGGCCATGTTCGTGCCACAATCTGTCAGAGGTTTGCAGGTATGCAGGTAAATAATGCTTAGGAGAGACAGTGAGACACCGATATCCAGAGGATGGAGGGAAATAGAGGAGACAGAGGGTGGAGAAAAAGAGTGATGGTGCATGTACCAAGGTGAAATAGAGAAGGAGGAGAGCAGAATGTGACTGGGCATTGAAAGAGACAGTGAGGGCAGAGGATTTATGTTTAGCAAATGTTATTGTGTGGATGTTTAGAATGAGGCAGGAAAAAGCTCTCTGCACTTCCATTACAGTCCCACTGACTCCAGCTGAGTCCTCTCTGCTCCCTGGCTTTGGGGACACACTGTCCTTCTGTTTTGTCCTAATTAACATCCAGCATCTCTTCTATCCTTAGACTTAGAGAGAGGAATGACTGGGCCGCATCCATCTAATGTGAGAGAAACCTAATGTTCCAAGAAACAACCTGGAAGTCGTTTGAAGCCATCATCTCAATTGAATTTTTTTGAAGACTCTGGTTGCTCATGATAATTATTCTCTGCGTCGTCAGATTTGCACATCCACTCAGTGAAACATCTGATTCATTTTAAACAGCAAAACACACTCACAACTCAAAATTACAGCACCTGTCTGTGCCCTGCTGTGGCATTTTCTGCACCAGCTGTGATCATAAAGTGGCTTATTGACTAAAAGGTATTTAGCTCCTCAGAAAATCAGCTGTCCCCTTCACAAATGATGAAAAGCTTTACTGCACAACAAAAAGTCAGCTCTATAAAACACAGTATACATGAGATACATAAGATGGAATACATAAAAAACAGACATTGCTTATTTATCAATTTATATTTATCCATAATCCATTTATCCACCGAGCACTTTATTAAGAACACCTCTGCAATGTAATGCAATACAATACAACAGCTCTACCATAAATTCTACTTTTACGAAGCTTATACATTTTCAGTTTTTGTTGACATTGTGAGAAAGGTGATAATTAGGGCCCTTGCACTGAAAGTGCAAAGAACCTATTGTTTTTATAGAGATTATCATTATTAGGGCCAGAGCACAAAAATGTGAGGAACCTATTGTTCCTCAGGCCCTATTGCATTTGAAGATATCATTATTACTGTTATTATTAGTATTATTATCATTATTATTATTAGGGCCTGAGCACCGAACAGTGTGAGGGCCCTACTGTAGTTGAAGAAATTAGTATTGTTAGGGCCCGAGCACTTAGCGGTGGGAAGGCCCTATTGAAACTGAAGTTCTTCTTCTCCTCCTCCTCCTTAAAGAAACGCATTTTTGAGGGCCTAAACATGCTTGAAAACTCGTGAAACTTGCACAAGCAAAGAGCCAGGTTCTGCTTGAGGTTTCTTCTCGTTAAAGGGGAGTTTTTCCTTGCCGCTGTCACCAAGTGCTTGCTCGTGGGTGAATTGTCGGGTCTCTGTAAATTTAAGAGTACAGTCTAGACCTGCTCTATGTGAAAAGTACCCTGAGATGACTTTTGTTGTGATTTGGTGCTGTTTTAATAAAATTGAAAATTGAATGCGTCAGAAAGTAGTGAAAAATTTAATATTTTATGGATCTTGGGCACATGCGTGGCAAAATGGCTCAAGGGTGCCCCCTCCAAAATTTCAAATTAAAAGAACACCACCCTTAAATTTGACGTAGATGAACGAAATTTGGTATGCTCATGTATCATGTCCAGACACACAAAAAAGCCTCTTGGAGCCATACCCTAAGTCCAACAGGAAGTTGGACATTTTGAATTTACTGTGCAATTTGGTGCAGTTTTTGCCATATCCAGACGTTGCATTTTAACGAACTCTTTCTAGAGCTTTAACCCAACCAACTTCAAATTTGGTCAGTGTCATCTAAAGACGTTTGTAATGAAAAGTGATCAAAATCTTGAGTTTTTGCTGAACACACTTATTGCCATGGCGATACGGCAAACTTTGATGTTTCACCATGAAACAGGAAGTTGTTATAACTTTAATGTACATTGCCCAATCTGCCCCAAATTTCTCATGCTTGATAAAGGTCCATACCTGAATGCATCCATGTGTCAATACAGACTCATTGTCATAGCGCCACCTACTGGCAACAGGAAGTTACAGGTGCTGTACTTTTACAACGTCTACCTAGCAGGTTGAACACATCTCCTTCAAATTTGGTCAGAAAAGCATTAAGACCATGATGATATATGGTGAAGATTGTGAGTTTTCATTGAACGCTGTTGCTGTGGCAAAGCAGTGAATTTCGATGTTTCACTATTGCAAAACAAAGTGTTTCAATTCAACTCCACATGGTCAGATCTTTCCTAAATTTCACATGTTTGATAAGAATCCTGGTCTGAAGACATGTACAGGCCAATATTGGATCACAGTAATAGTGCCACCTACTGGCAACACAAAATTATAGGCCCCATGCTTTTACTAACTACTCCTAGCAGGTTAACCAGACCCACCAAAAATTTGGTCTGCTAAGTTGTAAGAAGTTCATGATGCTAAATGTTGAAGCTTTTGAGTTTCCATCAAAAGCTGTTACCATGGCGATGCATTATTCACCATGAAACAGGAAGCTGTTTTAAAGGGGCTAGGGATGCTTGAAAACTCATGAAACTTGACACACGCGTCAGAGGGGGTGTATTTAGTTGTCTGATATGGGTCATGGGTGTGGCAAAATAACTTGAGGATGCCCCCTAGAAAATTTCAGATTAAAAGTCCCCACCTGTAAATTTGATGTAGATGAACGACATTTGGTGGGCACATGTATCATGTCCAGACGCACAAAAGACTCTCTTGGAGCAATACCCTAAGTCAAACAGGAAGTCAGCCATATTGGATTTACTTTGCTATTACTATTTTAACAAACTCCTCCTAGAGATTTATCTCAACCAACTTCAAATTTTGTCAGTGTCATATAAAGACCTTTATGATGAAAAGTTATCAAAATCTTGAGTTTTCATTATACGCCTGTTGCTGTGGTGATGTGGCAAACTTTGATGTTTTGCCATGAAACGGCAAGTTGTTCATAAGTTCAATGTACATTGTCCAACCACCAAATTTCTCATGCTTTCTCAATTTACAGGCGTTGTATTTTAATGAACCTGTCCTAGAGATTTAATCCAAGTGACTTCATATTTCACAGGTGGCATCTAAAAACCTTTGTAATGCTAAATTGTGAAGCTTTTTAATCTTCATGGAATGCACTTGGCGTGGCGTGCCAGTCAACTTTGCAGGGCATTAAACAGGAAGTTGTTGTAACTTAAATTTGCACTGTCCAATCTGCCCCAAATTTCTCATGCTTAATAAGAGTCCAGGCCTGAATACATCTACATGTCAATATTGAGTCATAGTCATAGAGCCAATTACTGACAACAGAAAATCAGCCTTATGTGACAAACATCATCCGATTTACATGAAATTTAAATGGTGTGGTCTACTCATGATATACAACGACATGGTGTATGATGGTGGGTGTATATAGCGTATATAAGATATAATACTTTTTTTTTTATGATAATAAATTCTTGCAAGAGACATTAGTGAGCACCTGCACTTTATGAAAAAAGCAACACTCTGATGTCAGACAATAATACATTCCTGAAAGTCCCAAATAGACATCAAAGAATCTATATTTGTGTGTATTATAGTTTTTAAAGCTGCACAAGGGGGCAGCAGAACAAGCTGTAAACAAAACGTTGACAGGTATTTACACATCCAACAGACACAGAACAACATTAACATTCATATGGAGTCGTGTTTGTGTTCACCTGATGAATGTAAGTCCAATATTAACTCTCCTTTTAACTCTGGTTTGGTCTCCACCAACTCCTGAGGGAAATATCTGTCTCTTCAGCTGCTAAATACTCCAGTGTGTTTACCAGTTAGTCTCCAACTGTGTTTTTCTGCTGTTTGGTGCTGAGGAGGTAGTGTACAGTGGGTTTATCAGATATTTTCCACTGAAAACAGCTGCCTGTTGCTGGATACGAGCTTGATAAGAGCCATGAGACTAAACCAAACAGTGAAGTTTAAGGCTGTTAAACCAAATCAAATAGCAGAAAGATCCTACTGTGCAACCGCTTTCACATTACACATAATCATTTGATTCATTGTTGATATAAAAGTGTTGATTAGTACTGTAGCCTCAAAGTGTTGGACTATGTGTGCAATGTAAGTGAAATCCTGTTTCACTCCACAGCAATGCAATGGGTTTGTGGCAAGCCCTTTCTTCATTTTTAAGACTTTAGTTCTTGCTAGATTTATTCAAATGCACAATATGTAATTTCAGCCGCTGGGGGTCTCTCAATCAAAACAATAACAAAAGACAGACAGTGATGACGGTGTGAAGTAGCAAGGGATCATGGGAGTTGTTGTCTTCGTTGTTAAATAACCAGCTTCACTGGGATAGGATTACTCCAGTGTTAATCATTCGGGATGTTTTTACCGGGAGCCGAATTATCTGCAGAGGTCTCCACCTCTCTAAAGACAAACATACACACAGATTAAAATCGTTAAAATACTAATTAAAGCTGTTTTACCTAAAAAATCAGTGTTTCTCTGACGATGTACGGTGACGACCGGACGTCCGGTACGGGCTGTTAGCCGAGCTGCTGCTAACGTTTGTTCAGTTTATTTTTCTTATAACGCAAGATCCAGACATTCGGTCGGTTTCTCCCGGGAGCCGAATTATCTGCAGAAACAAGCGTATATGCAGATTCAAATTGTTAAATTGTTAAAAAATACTAATTAAAGCTGTTTCACCTAAAAAAAATCTATATTTCTCCAACAATGTTTGGTGACCACCAGACTTCCTGGAGGGGCTGTTAGCCGAGCTGCTGCTAACGTTTGCCCAGTTTATTTCTCTGATAACTTAAGATCCAGACGTCCAATTACTAAAATCCTTCTTCCGGCTAAAAGATATAGCTAAAGCGACCTAAATTTATCATGAAAATGTGGTTTAAAACTGAATAAAAGTCAATTTATAAAGGTTTCTGTGGAACAACCATAATGCCAATGTATTATCTTGTATGTGTGTAAGTTACTCTTTGGTAGAAGCCATTGTAGCGGATAAACACAGCACCGCCATATGCATCTTGTGCGTGTTTACTCTTTGGTAGAGGAGGTATGACGCCATTGACATGCGACCAAATGTAACAGTCCGTTACTTTGATTAAATTACAGATTTCTCTGGGTTTGAAAATTGTTAGAAACATTTGGGATAATGTAAGTACACAACTCAACAAAATATATAACATAGGTCTAGTTGTTTTTAAACATTTTAATGTGGAATAATTACATATTATACCTTTAATAAGGTTGTGTCATTACTTTTATCTGACTGCAAGTATCTTTTTGTCAGCAACATCAAAACTGAAGACTTCTATTGAAAATTTACCAGCTGAAAGTTGAAGTAAAGAATATTACAGCCATTTTCAGCAGCTGACACTCTCATCCAGTGTTTTACAGCACAATGAGTCACCACTGGTTACAACCATTCACACCTATAGTATGGGCAATTTAGAGTCTCAAATTCACCTGCCTTGACCATTATTATTTTAGTTTACTAGTATGTTTTATTACACATATTATGGTAATGTTTTATTTTACCAGTCTGTCATTTCTAAATAATTTTCAAGACTTTTCCTTATGTAATTAAGTACTATTTTTTTTTTAAATAGAAATTTCCTTGAAGGAAAAGCTACATTAAGCCTGAGCAAATATTAATTGATTATTTATTTATTTGTAAAAACAAAACAAAACAAAACAAAAAAAACTTTGTTATTCATATGTGTTGAGATTAATGCTTGCCGGTAGATACATTTCACATTGCATATTTAATTGACCTGCACTAACTAATTCACAATAAAAATGCAATAACCTATTTCATTTTTTGACTGTGGTAGTATCCATGTGGTCCCCAGCTTAGCCAGGCATTCTAACAAACATAAGTGTTTTATCGGTGGGAGGCCAGTGAGGGATGATGTCCTGGTTTTTGCACAAGAGACTCCCACTAATGTGTGGTTTGAGTACACACTTAATGTAATAAGTCATCACACTATATGCAAAAAGTTATTAGGTTACATGCTCAAAATTATAACACATTGTAGGTAGGTTATTAACTTATTACATGATTTTCAACATTATCCACAGTTATAATTTAATAATTAGTTTAATAATGACTTGGAAGTGTACCAAATGAGCACTGTTAACATGTTCACTGAAATGCTATGTTGTATTAACATGTCCATAATACAAAATACTGCAACTCATTGTGCTTGACAGGAACAGAAAAGCAGACTATTAATTACATTTGTCGTATAAACATATCTTTTATAAAGTATCAGCAGGATATTTTTCAGCTCGTACAATAGTTTGCTTTAATTATTCTCATTTCTTTTTGTGCCCTGAAGGTCCTATCAACATGCTTGATACACAGCCTGAGCAGTCTGAGGTCTCTATTCTGCAGATAACGAAGAAACACTTAAGTGAACACATTCCTTTCCAATAGGCCACAAAGGTCAATGTGTCAGTTGTCAGCTCCTCAGTAAACAACAAATAAAATGTATTATTGAGGGGTGCACTGGCTTGTTATTGCTTCCCACTGTATTGCTATGCAGAACTCAGGCTTTGACAACAGTATAATTGCAGTCTGTCCAATCAGTGTGAGGTTTGTGCATCGGTCACACTGAGTGAAAGGCAGCATAATGTATTGGAGCAGTGACTGTTTTTCTCTGGGTATTTGGGCGTTGGTGATGCTGTATTGTGTTCCTCAGGTTGTTAAAACGGGGGCAGCATTAATCCAGGATTTAACAGAGATTTGATATGGAAGCATGGAGCTGTGGCTGTAGCCAGCAGGCAGCAGCATGCATTAGCATCTTTTAATTAAGACTGCACTCCAAATATCTCTCTCCCAGTATGCCTCCACTGCCTCCCTGTGACCAACCCAGTGAGGGAAAGGTCAACTCTGTGTGTGAATAGATACAGATAGAAAGAGACTAAAGACATTTGTTTTTCTTTCCAGTTGTCCTCACATCCTTTGAAAAGCAGAAACATCAAACTAAAACCTGTAAAAATATTTAGTTCATGTAAGAGGGCTAATTTCTACACAAATAATTGTAAGCCAGGGCCAAGTTGGACTGTAATACAAAACTAAAAGATCTAAAATTATATACTTGCTTGCAGACCAGTGTGGTTAATGTACTAACCCTAACCACAGAATTACAGAAAACAGAATTGCCACTGTTAGTCGAGTAATCGATAAAATTATAGATTTTTTAAATTTAATTGGCAACTATTGTGATAATCAATCCATCATTCCAGTCAATTTTCAAGCAAAAATGTCTTTAAAAAATTGTTGTAGCTGCAAAATTAAACTGTGTCAGTAATAGTTTCCACTGCAGCACAAATAAACTGTTTCAACAATAGTTTCCAGTGCGGCACAACTAAACTGTGTCAATAATAGTTACAACCAATGAGCCATTGTTGGATGTTTACATTTTTCAAAATAAAAGACCAAATTGTTATTTTCTACCTTTCTTTTTTTTTCAGCTGTACCGAAATTGTACTGAACTGTGACCCCAAAACTGAGGTACATACTGTACCGAACCATGAATTTTGTGTATTATTACACCCCTACTGTACACTGCTCATTTATAGCATCAAAACTTTCTTTGCTAATTTCAGTTCAAAACAATCTTTTACCAGCTTGTCTGCTTTAGTTTTGTTGTTGAAATGATATTAAATCCAATAAGAGGTGGTAGTGAATGTCTCAAAAGTCTTAAATGTGGCTATATGCAGCCCCCAGATCAGCTGTATATAGACATAAAACAGAGGAGCAAAATGTTGATGTACTATATTCTAACAATTCCCATTCTCATTAGTTAGCTAAATTGCATGTGCATACATAATGCATGTCTAAGTTTTCATCACTTAGTTGTCAGTACACATATGCTCCTCTGCTTCATCTATTTTACAACATTCATGAGCTCTCATGACTGCGACTGTTAACAACAGTATGAACATCCATGTGATAAGTGGGGGGTGATGCTGCTGTGTATGTGTATGGGCTGCATGACTCGTGTGGGCTGTATGACTAGTGGGTTGTTGCTTGTGCTGCACATCCCATGGGAGAGTGAATGAGAAAAGAACCTTTTAAGATTAAAACGCCATATGGTGTGTCACCCTCACCAATGAAGACTATTAAATAAATGAGTTTGCGAGAACAAAGAGGAGGCAATGATCAGTAGGCCAAACATGGCTACATAGTTAACATGCCATGGCCTTCCAATTTAAGATGGTGTATGAATTATGTATGCGTCTCTGACAGAGTGCAAATAAGATGAGAGGTCAGAGATCATGACAGGACTCAACAGTACACTGGTACACACTTTATTCATCTCAGCACAATGAAAATAAAATCCATCACTTGAGTCTCCTGAACCCAGCACTGTGTCCTCCAACACATCTGTTACTACACTGTTAAGTAGTCACGTCTCATGATGATGACCTCACCATCCATCTGGCACATGTAGCCAAGGAGCTAATATGACACACTGTTCTTGACAGTGGTATAACCTTGACATAGATTTGCAGGCAAATATCGTCCCGTGGGCCAAATTCCACATAGCTACAGTTTGTCCTTTTATACTTTGCAGTTAACATCATTTTTCATATACAGTACAAGTCAAAAGTTTGGACATACCTACTCATTCAAGGGTTTTTCTTTATTATTACTATTTTCTAAATTGTAGAACAATGCAGAAGTCATCCTAAGTATAAAATAACACATATGGAACTAGAATAGGCAATTTCTGAAGAAATTGTATTGTGAATGCTTGCTACTGAAAGGTTGATGCTAGGCTGGATTGGATGAAGAAGTTGAAGCCGTATGAATAGTTGAAAGGCTTGCACTAAACTGGATTGCTGGCTTAACTTTGAATGAAGAAGCTGGAGGAGTATGAATGATTTAGAAAAGTGGAAAATGGGTGGTCAAATTATGAGATCTTAATTAGCTGTGTTAAACAGTTTCAAAAAGTATGAATGGGAATTAAAAGTTGAATAAAACTCCTAATGTATGAAACATGTGGAACATGTTAACACAGAGTGACTGTTGGGGGGGCTTTTATTTTGAGGAGGAGGAGGAGGAGGAGAAGAGAACAGAAAGAGGAGGAGGAGGAAGACCTGAGAAAATGAAGATTGAGAGAGGAAAGAAGAGGAGAGAAGAGGAGAAGGAGAAGAGAAAGGAGGAAGAGGAGGAAGAGGAGCAGGAAAAGGAGGAGAGAGGAGGAGAGATGAGGAAGAGGAGCAGGAGGAGAAGAAGGAAGAAGAGAGAGGAGGAGAAACATGAGGAGGGGGAGGAGAAGGAGATGAGGAAGAGGAGAAGGAGGAAGAAGAAAGTATGAGGAGAAAGAGGACAAGAGAAGAGGAGGAGAAAGAGGAGGATGAGAAGGAGGAGGAGGAGAGAACAGGAGGGGAAGGAGGAGGAGGGTGAGGAGGAGGGAGGAGGAGTAGCAGGAGGAGAGAATAGGAATAGGAGTAGGAGGAAGAGGAGGGGAGAGCTGATGAAGACAGTGTATGTGTGTGCGTGTGTTTATATGCGTGTGTCAGTATGTATGTGTGAAATTAGAGTTAAAAGTTATAGAGAAAGTAGTATTTGGGTGGAATAAACCTTTAAAACAGGTCTAAAAATAGCTTCACAGTACAGCATCTAGGTTGCTATGGTGACACTGCACAGACAAGCATATCCATTCATATCCAATGCCCTTGAAGCCAAAACTTGGCACAGAAAAACTTCTTATAACTCAGAAACTGAAAGTCAAAAAAGTCGAAAAAATGTCTTCAGTTTCAGTGACCCGAGACTTCAGACTTCTGTTCTGTGACTTAAAATAAAGGAGCTATCTCAATTCATACAGTGAACTACTTGAAAGTTTGTGAACCCTTTAGAATTTGCTCTATTTCTGCATAAATATGACCCAAAACGTAATCAGATTTCCATTCAACTCCTAAAGCTAGATAAAGAGACATCAATTAAACAATTGAGACAAAAACCTTACACTTGTTCATTCATTTATTGAGGAAAATGGGTGGCTGCACTGGGAGTGAGCTCCTGATTACATCTTAAACTTGGACCCAAAAAAGTGGAACGTTTTGCAAATTAACACTCAAAAATCTTCAGAAAGGACTCTATAGAAGAAGTAATAGCATTGATCAGCAAGAACAGAAGAGAAAACATCATCCAATGTCACCAATATTCCAAAGGAGATGCAGCACTAAAGAAGCTAACAGAAGAGTAACTTTTTTTTTAAAACAAGACGAAAACTTAAAGGATCCTTGCTGGTAATATAATCCATGCATGCTGGAGCCTGTCTATACACCCTGGACTCAAGAAGTGATGGCATATGACAGGGGGTCACTCATCGGGATGGGGTGATGGTCAGCTCACCCCCCTGCCAACTCTGCTACCAGGCCAGCCCAGGTTTTCAAATGTAAACATTAGATTAAACATCAAGACCATCTGTACATGCATCTCAACATTGAAGGAAACGGTCCTGGCCACATGGATCTTCTGGGGTTCCGAACCGCTTGGATGGTGGCCTTTTCTCCCCACTGAGGTGGAGAGGAGGTTCTGAGTACCAGAGCGAATCACTGATCCAGTGGACCGGTCATCTGCCCATTTCGGAGAATAGCAGGTCTCCTCTTCATGCTGATCCTGCTCTCCGGAGATGTTCAGCTAAATCCTGGACCAGTAACCCCTGGAGTGGTGCAAGACTTTGATGCTGATTTGTGCCCGAGTGTGTCTGGGACTCCTCTGGTACCGGTGATGAATGAGCAGCAACTGTCTGAGCCAGGCCTCTCCCTTAACAGACTAAACTTTGTTAACACCGCCGCTGCAAAATTCTGAGCACCGCTGCTAAAATTTCATTCTTTTGCAAGACTAGTGTTGCTCCTTTAAGGAATAAGGCAGTGCGTGTGTGTGTATGTGTGTGTAAATGTGCATGTGTAGTTGCGCGAGCGCAGAGGGCGAGCGCCAGAGACATGACGTGAATGCAAGCAGAGCAGAGGAAAAGTTTAGCAGTAAGTTGTCAATCTGGCAGTAAATGTACAGTACAGGCTGTATGTCATGTAATAAATGCTGCAGCTCCTCAAGAAAATACTCATCTATTGAAGGGGGTTAGCCCCGAAGTTTGCAACAACGCGTTAGCTTAACTTGACCAGGCTCACTTAAGGTGGACTGACTTTTAAGGTGGACCAGCAATTCTCATTTTAGTGTCAATCTCAGCCGCTCTTTAACAGACAATGGAGAAATGTGTGGCTGATGAGTCTCTGTCATATGGCCCCACATATGACAACCCCCCCCCCCCCCCCCCCCCCCCACCACCACCGCTGCCGCCACTCTAAAGCAGTCAACCAAGGGGAAACACTGAATAACTTTTTGCTACCGGGCTGTGGAAACCTTGATAGGTCCAGTGTCTCTCTCACAAAAAAAAACTGTCAATCATGCAAAAGTCTTATGGGACCCGAAGCTGAAACCGAGGGGGCTATTCGGTGGACATTTTAACATCAGAAGCATTCCTGCAAAGAGCAATCAGCTAACTCATCTTGTGTCTCAAATCTGGACTTTCTCTGTCTGACTGAAACATGGTTGAAACAAACAACTCACGGTGCCCGGATACCAATGTTTCAGAAGAGACAGACCTGATGGAAGAGGAGATGGGGTGCTTTTTTATGTGAGAGACAACATCAAATGTAAACGTGGTTTATAATGCGGGTAACACGTTAGAATATGTTGGGATAAAAATAATGTTATCCCAGCAAATGTCTTTTAACATCATAGGTATCTATAGGCCCCCTTCTGCAGATGACACTTTCTATGATCAACTCACAGAAGTCTTGAAAGAGTGCAATCTCAACAAAGAATTATTACTCATGGGTGATTTTAATGTGACTGGGAGGATAAAACTAAGAGGAAAAAACTAAAAATGATCACAGAGAAAATCCAACTAGAACAACTAGTAAAAGGCCCAACTAGGATTGCAAAATGCTCCAGTACACAAATTGATCTGATATATACTAACAAACCAGAAAGAATAACTAAAAGTTATAATTCAGTCACTGGCTTATCAGATCATAACTTAACCCTATGTGTGAGAAAACTGACCACGGCCACTACGACAATGATCCTTCAATGCATACCCAGAGCTAAGCAAGAAGAATTCATCAGTGAAATAAACAGCTTAAACTGGGATGATGTACTGTCCTCTGATGATCTGTACTATGGCTGTGATACTTTTACTCACAGAAAAAGTTAAATCACTCACTCATTTTTTTTTCTTGGGTCTGTATATGAGTTAGGAAAAAAATTTACAAAAAAGAAACTGGATATTGTTCCTATAGATGCTACAGGTCAGATGTTCGAGCAGGTAGAGTCAAATGAGTTTCAAGTAAGAAAAATCATCAGCTCCTTAAAAAGCTCCAAAAGTAGAGATGCTTTCCAATTTGACACTGTTTGTCAAATCACACAAAGACATTTTAACTCCCCCTATTGCTCATTTAATTAACTTGTCTTTTAAACACAGCTCTTTTCCTGATGACTGGAAATGTGCCATTGTCACACCTATTTTTAAATCTGGAGACCGCCTTGAAGCCAGTAAATACAGACCATAATTATACTGCCAGTACTCTCAAAGGTTGCTTAGTAAGTTGTCATTAAAGAACTGACAACATTTCTTAATACAAGCAGTTTTGGTCTACATTGTATGCAATTTGGATTTAGAGCAAATCATTCCATCGAAACTGCTATGTTGCACTTAATAGAGCAAACTGAATCAAGACTTGACAAAGGAGAAGTAGTTGCTGTATTTTTAGATCTGCGTAAAGCATTTGATACAGTCAATCGTGATGTTTTAATATCGAAACTCTCTAAATTTAACTTCTCATCTAGAGCACTGGCATGGATGTCTTCATATTTTTCCAATAGGATACAATGTGTTAAAGTTGGTGACACACTGTCCAGTAACATGAAGTGCACAATGGGTGTTCCACAAGGGTCAGTGTTAGGTCCCCTATTATTTAGCCTATATATTAGTGATCTCCCCTCATCATTTTCATGATGTAGAACTACAAATGTATGCAGGTGACACTGTTGTGTACACACATGCAGAAACACCCAAGTTAGCTGCTGCTAAGCTAACAATTGCATTGGAAAGGATCACACATTGGCTTGATCAATCATGTCTGAGTCTAAATGTAAACAAGACAAAAGGTACATAGGTAAATACAAAATATTTTCTCTAAAACTATGGTACAACCTCCTAATGCTGATATTTTCATCAAAGGTGAAAAAATTGACATAGTTACTGACTTTAAATATCTTGGTGTGACACTGGATCCAAATTTGAACTGTAAGAAACATGTTAAAAAAACAGTTAAAACCATAAAGCACAATTTAGCAAATTTTAGACATATTAGAAGCTGTCTCTCTTTGGACACAGCCAAGATATTTATGCATGCTATGATTCTTTCTCATATGTCTTATTGCATCACATGTTGGGGGTAGGCTGGAGAAACAGCCATAAAACCTCTTGAGTCCTTATACAAACAAACTCTAAAGACTCATGACAAAAAGCCAATGTTTTCCATCACTTTAGGGTGCTGGAGTAATACAATTTACTGAGCTTTGAGAACTTTAGATTATTCTCAAATTTGTGCCTAGTTTATAAAATTTTAAATGGTTTGGCCCCTCCTCCACTATGTGACTTTGTGTACACTCACTCAGTTAGTTCTATTCGATCCTCCAGAATATCCTCTATACAAAATCGTACCATACCATTTAGTCACACTGCATTTGGGCAGTCAGCTTTCTCTGTGAAAGCCACAACTCAGTGGAATGCCCTACCTGATGATATGAAGAACTGCAGTTCAATCAATACATTCAAGGCCAAATTAAAAGATCTTATTAAAAGACCAATCAGCTCTGTGACCACTGAGTCTAAATTTCATCTATGGTCTTCTCATTAGCGCAGGTAGTCTTGCTTTTAATTTGACAAGTTTACATTATTAATTTCTAATTGACATTGTGGGTGTATGTGATGCGCTGTTGTGTGTAGCTTTGTATTTTCTATTTTGCGCATTTTGGGGGTTTTTTTTTGCTTTGTGGGGGACTATGGATGCAAATTAGCTTCGAGCTAACTCCAGTGCAGTGCAGTGCAAAACTGCACACTGTCCCAATCAATAAATCAAATCAATCTATTTGTGCATGGCAAACGTATGTGAACTTCTAGGATTATCAATTCATTTGAAGGGGAAATTAGAGTCGGGTGTTTCAATCAATGGGATGACAATCAAATGTCGGTCTGGGTGGCCCTGCCTTATTTAAAGAAGAGAAGTTGAGGTTTTCACTCTCAAACTCACACACAGGTTTGCGGAAGTGTGTCATGGCTCAAACAAAGGATATTTCTGAGGACCTTAGAAGAAGAGTTGTTGATGCTCACCAAGTTGGAAAGGGTTACAAAACCATGTCTAAAGAGTTTGGACTCCACCAGTCGACTGTCAGGCAGATCGTGTACAAATTGAAGACATCCAACTCCATTATTACCCTCCCCAGGAGTGGTCGAACAACAAAAATCACACCAAGAGCAGGCGTGTAATAGTCCAGGAGGCCACAATGGACCACAGGGTAACGTCTAGGAAACAAAAGGTCTCTCTTGCAGTGGCTACAGTTGATGTTAATGAGTCTACCATCAGGAGGACATTGAACATCAGTGGTGTGCATTGTGCATCGCTGCAAGGAAAAAAGCCACTTCTCTCCAAAAAGAACATTGCTGCCATCTACGGTTCGCTCAAGACCACGTGGATAAGCCAGAAGGTGATTGGAACAATGTTCTGTGGATAGATGAGACCAAAATCGAATTTTTTGGCTTGAAAGAGAAGCGTTATGTTTGGCAATGAGCAAACACTGCATTCCAGCATAAGAACCTTATCCCATCTGTAAAACATGGTGGTGGCTTCCTAATTGAGCTGAACGTAATGATGTTTGAATGAAGTTTCTATATTGAAAAATGTCTTAAAGTAATGATGGACTGTTATTTTATTTACTTAGTTGAATGGTTCTTGCCATAATATGGATTACTACAGCAGCGGAATAGGGTGGAATTAAGCACTGCAAGTAAAATGAAGATGCTTTCAAAAATAATTCCATGAAGAGTTTTTATTTATCTATCAACTTTGTACAAAGTGAATGTGACAAAGTGGGTTAGACCACACCATTTGTCCCCATTACACTTTGATGTATTTCTCTCCATAGTTATTTGTTTCTTTTAGCCAGTATAACATCTACATTTGTAGCATTGCTTTCACGGACATACTTGTTTGTGTTTTGCATTGTTTTGTTAGATTTATCTTATCTCTTTGTTATATTTATTTTAGACAGACAAGTATTTAAGTTCACTTATGGTTTATTGATCTAGTGAGTTTGAGTTATAGAGGCCTATTAGCTTGTTGTGTTACCATACTCACCATGCTTTGCCGAAGATAAAAGAGGGGTCACTGAACCACTCCATGCTTGTAAGCTCTTGCTGATATCCCCGGTGTTGTCATGGGTTGGACCAAGTATGGGGGAGATTTATTGTATTTAGTTAAATATTTGGTTTAGTATTTGTGTGATTTTGTACTAAGTTGTGTCTTATGGTGAGGAGTAATATGTGGATAAAGTGTGTCAACAATGTTAACTGATACACGTGATATTGTCATATACTAGTTGTTGGTATAAGGGAAGGGACAGCCCTGTGAGAAATATGGTTCTCCCTAGACAGATTTATGGGCCTATTTAAGGGGAGCATTGTTGGTTTAGGAAGAGAATAGAAAGGAGAGAAGTTTCCTGAGTTAAACCAGATTAAGCTAAGTTTGTCTGTTTTTCATTTCATTTTGGGGGACACTTGTTTTTGTAGTTACACTGGTTGGAATAAATCACTTTTTTGTTAGAGGTCTCTGCCTCCTATCACCTTCCTTGACACTCTGGTTAATCTTCCTCACAGTGCAGTTAATGGAAGAAACCTAACTGAAATGAATTTGTTGCGACCACGCTTTGCCTTTAAAACAGAAGCAGCAACTCTCCTCAGTACACCTGCACCTACAACTTATTTAGGTGTCTCAGCTGCTTCTGTCTCTTCATGTAATATGTTGAGATCAGGGCTTGGTGGGGGCCATACCATCTGTTGCAGGACTCCTTGTTCTTCTTGATGTAGAAGCTAGTTCTTTACGACTCTGGCTGTATGCTCAAATCAGTCTTGATTGCAGCTGCATCCAGCAAGGGTAGCATGTCCATGTCCATGGTAGAAAAGTGTCTGCATGGTTGGACTGTGAGAGGATCAAAAGTGATAACATCTTTGGGACTTTGTTGTAGCAAGTATTACTACACTTGGAAATTAATAATAAGAACTTGTATAGTTAATAGGGGCACCACTGCCTGATAAATTAACAAATTAATTAATTAATTAATTAGGAGGAAAAATAATTAAATCAAATCAATCAGTCTTATATCTCAAAGTCATGAACTTTTAATACAGTGACGTCCATCTCTATTGTAAAGGAACAGACAAATACAACTTGGCTATAGATCAAGATGTTTATTGAACTACCAAGGAATATGGATGAATAGGAAACACTAAGTATATGTACATTTAAAATGAGTGAATGAATGGATACATGAATGAATGGGTAAATTAAATTGATAAGTTATTGACAACAGAATTAATAAATGAATGAATGAATGTTATCAAAATGAGTCAATAATGAATGAGGGGCCAAGACTCTGACTACAGCCAATAAAACTTTAATTTTTTAAAAGCTCTTGCATCAACTCTCAGACAGAAGCATGGCAGATGGTTTTCCTACTGTTTCCTTGGTGGTGATGGCTTGATGATGGGCGAACTTCCCGGAAAGTGCAGAGCAGGGTGAAGCAGACTCGGTGTGATCCTCTGATCGCCAGGGTAACAGCCAGATGAGAAGTGCTGCAGTTTCAATGAAGTGCTCTGGTTCAGCATTTCTTCAGAAGAGTGAATGCAACGCTGGAGAAGACCTAGACTCGCTGAGGCCACATAGTTGCCCAAACACACCACAGGGTTGTGTGTTTTAGGAGATTACAAGAGTAATAGATACTCAAATGTCAAATGGCATGGCTTGACTTGTGGCTTAGGCATCTTTGCAGTCTTTTGCTTCTTAGTTGAGAATTCCTCTCTGGAGATTGTATCTCTCAGGAAAAAATGAAAAAGACAATGCCTGAGACACAACACGGGCCATTACAGCTGATAAGGAAGAGAGAAAAAAGAAGCAACAGCCACAGCAGCGGTCAGCACACAAGCTGAAAAAAAAGAAGAGCTAAAGCTTTTTATAGTCTAGGGGGCGTGTTTTGAAAAAAAAGGATCCTTGGCACTCTTTTGAGGCACCACATTGGTTACTTATTAATTCCTTTGTTGCAAGAGAAAAACTGACCTTCAAATAAAAGGGAGGTCATTTTATTCCTGTTGAAGGTCTGGAAATTTGGAGTTTACAAATTTAATATTCACTCATTTCTGTTGCCAATGCCAATTTCATCAACACATCATGAATCAGAGAGAAAACACTTAGAAATTATAATATTCATAAACCAAATAAAATACAGAATAAAATTAATAAACCTTAATCTCCTAATCTGTAATTAAACCTATTATGAAACTATTATCCTAGCAATCAAAGCATACCTTAATAATACACTTACACTGGTTAAAATCAAACAAATCAAATACAATAATATGTGTGACATCAAATTTTGAAGCAGAGTTTGAATTTAAAACACAGTAAACATTAACACTGGATATACAAGTTAAGAGTTTACACATTTAGTAGCATTTTCTGACCAATTCAGACCCTTATTGTGCATTAAAAAAGTGAGAGGACGGGGGGGAAACCGAAGGAAGGTGGCTTCTCCTAAAATTTACGACTAAAGCTAGCAGAAAGAATTAGGTGGGTCATCTCCAGTAATTCCGTGACCATGGAAAGAGGAGGTTCATTTCTCAGTGGATTTGTCATCTATGAAGGTTAAAAAACAACTTTAGCCCCTATGCTCCTCGCGAAAATGTGAGCTTACTTTTTTGGAGCCCTAAATCCAAAATGCTACCATCGGCCATGTTGGAAATTATCTTTTCAATGGTATGGCCTACAATGCTGCACAGTACTTTGTTTCTGGAACTTTCATTTTGATAATTTGACCTATGTTTGATCTTAAAATCCAAGATGGCTGCTGATTTACAGCCCCGAAAGATCAATTTTTCAAAGTTGTCATAGAGCCCTCATATTAGGCTCTAATGAAAACTCTGCTCATGTAAAACAAGTAAGCACATGGAGGTCATCTCAGAGGTCAAAAAGGTCAACGTTTGTAGTTGATAGGAAGCAAACCTTTGATATATGTCTTTCCTGTTTTACAGCAACATGTCCTCATGAAATACTTCCTCATATTTTCATTAAAATATGTCAAATATTTATACTAAATTATTTATCTTAAATTATAGCTCGTACCAGGGTAGGCCCACTAGTGAACGGATCACCTCTGCAGCGTGCTCGTTCTGTGATACACGCACTGTCTCGTGTAGACAATGATGGTACAAGACCACTACCTCATGAGCAGCGGGTTCCAGCACACGGTGCCCAGTCCTGCTGTCATCCACCGCCCAACAAGAGCAAGCCTTACTACCTCACAATCTACAATGAACCTCCAAGCAAGTCAGTGGTGCATGACTTCATGGTGTAACTAGTGGAGGCCATGCACAAGAAAAATATTCCATTCTCCTTTCTCGTTGGTGACTTGCCCACCTATAAGACGATTGTTCAGCTTAAGGCAGAGAATCTAGAAATGTTCAAGGAGATCATCCCAATTCTTGGTCCTACATCTATGCTTTCTAGAAGAGATTCAGGGGCTCTGGTTAAGCACTACGAGGGAAGTACTACAGAGAGGCAGCTAAAGCTAAAGCAAGAAAACACTGACAAAGATTCTTGAGCATGAGGAACTATCAGAGGACATCAAGGAGAACCTCAACACTCTGCGTAATGCACTCACTGAGACTCAGGAGGGATCTTGAAAATAATGGTGACTTTAAGGAGCTGATCAACAGAGTTTAGGAGAAACCTGGCACAGACATGGGGGACTTCTGGGTCTTGTTCATGGAGATTTCTGACCCTTGTGTACAAAATCTTGATGCATGTCATGCAAGAAATGGCTCTATCATCAACATACAACATGTTGCCTGGACTGATGGCATACAACAGTCATGACTATGGGAGGTGGTTGCCAGATTATTGGGCAATGCTGTCCTTGCTATCAGATGAGCAAATGGCCTTCTTCAACAGTCACTCCACCCAGCCAATGACAGGGCTCCCCTACTCCTGCCAGCCGCTGGACCTTTGGATAGAAACAAATATGAGTCTGAACTCAAAGCTAAAGCAAGGGTGGCTTCAGTTTCTACAGAATGAGAAGCAACTGTTCTCAACAATGAGGTAATGTGAACAACGTTGCAAGGGTGAAGGCTACTTTGAAGAGTAACCTAAAGTGCCATTGTCGCCATACGAAGCATGTTAAATGCCAGCCAGTGAGGATGAAGAAGGATGAGCAGGCAGTTCAGGACCTGCAGGCATGCATGAAGGATTTTGACGCTGTGCCCTTTGAAACCTCCTCACCTAAACTGAGGTCACTACAGTCTGGCCTGGTCATCTCACTGGAGTTAGTGGATGACCTCAAGACCGCACTTCCACATGGCCAAGCTCAGGTTGAAACCTTCCCACAAGAGCAAGTGTTCACCAAGGATCTGTGCACCATGTGGTGCACCTATGGAGGTGGCACAGATGGAGAGACTGGGGCTGGTGGCCCTTGTGGACCTTGCTGAGGGATCAGTTATGATCTAACTTGAGTCAGCCCTTGAGGGGAGAGTGACAGAGGAGTGCCTTTCACTCTACAACGTAGATGAGTCAATGCACAAGACTGTTAAGAGCAAGCTGTTAGAGCTCCACATCAGCCTTGTGGACATAGGGCTGATCTGGCGGCCAGCCACCCCCACACCTCAGGACTGCGAGGCTAGGAAGCAGGACAGTTCAGAGTACTGCTTGAGTGACTACTTTGATAAAATCTGCTCTATCATCTTCTCATGCCACACTAATGCATGCTTCATCATCCTCGTCAATGACAAGTATGACCTTCCCATCAGAATCAAGGATGATGAGCACAATCATCGGGCAGCAAAACCACCATCCACACATCCCAAATGTTTTTCCCAAGCCTGAAGACAAGTTCCCAGGAGCTGCTGAGTTCAATATATATAAAGTGGATATTGATGTAAAAATGTGTGCCAATGTATTCTAATAAACCACTTTATCATTCATTTCAATTGAATTCATTCAGAAATTAGTGACCATAGAGACCAAAGATTTGTTTCTCATCAACCACAAACGTTGCCCTTTTTGACCTCTGAGATTACCTCTGTGTACTTACTTGTTTTGCTGACTATAACTCAACTCAGCATGAGCATAGTTTTCATTAGAGCCTAATATGAAGGCTCCACGACAACTTGACTTGAAAATTGACCTTTCAGAGCTGAAAATTGGCAGCCATCTTGGATTTGAAGGTCAAAAATAGGTCAACACATCAAAAAGACAGCATTTATGAATTCCTTGACCCAAAAAGTCCCAGAAACAATGTACTGTGCAGCATTGTAGGCCAAATCATTGAGATCATTTCTACCATGGCAGATGGTATTTTGGATTTAAGGCTCTCAAAAAGTTAGCCTGCATTTTTGCAGGGACATGGTGACTAAATTTGTTTTTAACCTTCATAGATGATAAATCCATTGAGAAACGAACCTCCACTTTCAATGGTCACGGAACTGCTGGAGATGACCCAACTAAAGGGAAAGTGGTTCATTCAGGTTGGTGCAGTCTGTATCTGAAAAGAAAAACAAATTCATTAATTCCAATTGTCCATTTTCCTCCTGTGGCTGGTGGAGGAAGGCACAGGTTTTTAGCCCTGTTTACACCTGGCATTAACATGTGTCTCCACACATGTAGATGCAGACAGTCAGGTTGAGGGAATATGTGTATTACAACACTTTAACTCTGAATAACACTCAACAGAATATCTGAAAATGAAATTTTAGTATTAATTAATTAGTATTTCTCTTAACACAACTGCCAAATTTAACATAAGTCACATCATGGGAATATTTTAAAATAAGCAAGATCTTATAACTATGTGTTTTTTCAAGGCTCTAAGGAATTCCTATCATAGCACATAGAGCTCTAGCAAAGAAATTAAAGGGGTACTCAAATTAATTTATAATTAATTTATTGGACTTTGATAATATCAAGAAACTCAAAAGAAACTGATTTTTAAAAGAATAGTCAAAATCAATGCAGCAGAAGCTGAGATATCCTGACTTTCAGTCCTTAGTATGGGTCAACCTCCCTTAATGCTGAATCCTATAATTCCCATAATGCAACAAACTGTATGGTCCCTATTTTAACGATCTAAAGTGCACGGTCTGAAGTGCATTGTGCAATTGCATTGAGGGTGTATCCAAATCCACTTTTGCTATTTTAACGGCGGAAAAATGGTTGGTGCGCCAGGCGCATGGTTCAAAGGGGTTGTCCTTAGTCAGCAGGGTTTTAATATTTGAAAGTATGGAAACCTGATCACTGTATTCTCAAAAATGTCAAAGAATATTTGTTAAATATTGTTCAAAAATTAAATCATTAATTTTAATCATGTAAAGAATCATTAACACAGTTATCAGGACTTGATCAGCTCTCTAAGGTTTTGATCCTGCTGCTGGCAGCAACTAGAAGCTGTGCAGATTTGTTTCCTTCTTTAGTTTAATCATTGTTTTCACCTCATTTATTTCCTCATGTGTTCCTCATGTCAGCATGTATTGATGCAGCAGGAAAGTCGATCTGTGTCTGATCCGTTGTTGTCCGCCTGTTGAAATACCAACGTGTATTGCCACGATTTGGTCAAATAATTAAACCATTTAATCCATCATTACTGCGATTAGTTAATTCTGATAAATATTATGACTAAGCATTATGACATGTATTTTTTAAAATATATTAATATACACAATAATAATCTTTCACATTGTAATCCTTTTATTTGTTACCTTTTGCATGTTTGTACGCTGCTGCGCGTCCTGTGTGTGTAACAAGCGGAGTGCACAGGGCATTGTGTAGGCACATCTTGATAATGGGCCCTTAAAATAACATAGAAACACTCCGTGATTGACTTTAGACCAGGTTTTTGTTGGTCAATAGTGCAATCGCTCTCTGCTTCCTCAAGATAGCAATGCGCCAACAATGTGCCTGACCACACCTTACTTTTAGATCAACACGCCCATGGGCGCACTGATGGGCGCAAGTGCAATTGCTAGTTTAACAACGTGGGCACTGGACGGGAGAATGACAACTGCGTCGGTCTTAAAGTAGCGAAGAGACTTGCGCTGCGCCAGACCAGGCGTTAGTTTGTATTCATTTATATTCTTTAATTTTATATACTGGTCGTTTTCTATTGTGTGTGCGGTGTGTGTTTATTAATGCTGATTCTCCTTTAAAGGACAGGTGCTGCAGCCTAGTGGTGTGGCTGACTGGAAAGCATACAGTCTTCAGACCTTGCGCAGCTCACACTTGCCTGCTTGCTTATTTTGCATCTTTTGTTTATCATAATAGTTTTTCCATATGCAAATGTTGTAAAGGCAAGGAGTCAATAAAGCATTATCTTTATTTTGAAGCGCATCTGGACATTCAATGCACAAACGGATTTCAACGACTGGATTCCGTGGTCACTACATGTCCCCTCACAAAAATCAAATGCTGTCCCATTGATTTGATCTAGCGCCACGTTGGAACATATATGTGTAACAAATATAGAGTTATATGCTGTGATCTCCCTGCAGCATATAACTTGTGCACATTTATGCACGAGGCACAGCAGCTTAACTTCATTGATTATTTAAATCTCCCGACACGCTGACAGGATCGGTCAGGATCTAATGTTAATGTAATGTTCTGTGTTCTTCTACACATCCAATAAGTCAGTTGTTACACACACACACAGTCCAGCTTCCTACTGTTTGAAGTAAAGCAGCCGTCCTCCTGATAAATCCTTAGCTCCATAATGTCGAGCAGTGCAGCAAAACTAAAAACTATAGTTATCAACTTGACAGGACAGAGGAAACTATCCAGCAACATTTAGCCTCTGAAATATTTTTTTAGAAAATAATATTTTAAAATATTTTTTTCTGGTTTTGGTTTAATTTCTATTCTAATCATTGATTTCAAGAAGAAAATGGGTTAGGAGAACAGGGAAAAGAATAAAAAACAGGAAGTGTATTACATTCTTTGAATTCACATGAAAAACGGAAAAACAATATAATGCATTTCTTTATCCTGTTGCCAAACAATTTGAACACAGGAGGCAGCAATTCAATTCCTGTATCTTGTCTGCCGGAAAATATAGAGGACGTCAGTTGAGTAGGTGGTCCTTCAGTGTGACCACATGCAGCCCAGACCACCTCAGAATGTGGTCTGAGTGATCGGGTCTCAGTGCGTCCTTGATGCATCTTGAGTGCGTTCACACCTGTACTCAGAGCTGTCCACTTGTGATCAGATCACCCAAGATGCATGTTAATGCAAGATGTAAACAGGGTCCTTGTCTCCTTGACATCCTTATGCCTTCCTGAGTTTGTTATCCTACACTGTAATCTCAAAATCTCAAGGAAAAGTTGTCCATCAGTTGCTTGATGAAAGTTTCCTTTATTTTTATCACAACTGCAACTGACTCAGTTGACCTGCTTGCCTTTTTCTCAGCGCACTAGTGAGCAAGAAACAAATATATCAATATGTAGAGATGAGCTGAAGAATACCTTTATGACTGAGATGGATTGAAAAACAGAACATCAACACAATCTGAGGTGAGGAACAAAAAACACAGTTTGAGATCATGAACACATCATTATATGTTGACATTTCCAGACAAGTCAACCTCATATGCATAAAAGGTTACTGTTAATATAAATGATGTATACTAATGATTCCTAGACTGCACTATTTTATATTTTATTTATTACTGCTTTCCACATTTTTTCATTAGCTGGCTAATGTTCCTTTCCTAGAGAAATGTTTGATATGTAACACGACTAAATGAATATATTACAAGAAACAGTATAAAAGCCTTTAGTAGTACCTTAAAGGAAAAACAGGTCGGAATTATTCACATTGCATTGTCTGGATATACGTCCTAAAGGTTGTCTTAAGAGATCTCATGTTATAGATTGAATAACGCCTAATGTCCAACGGACACAGCTGAGTTGTATTACGTTCTAGCCAGTGTGCCAATGTCCACTGAACGGATTGTCTCACTCATGGCTCTTTTTTCCACTCCACTACCTTCATGTGCTGGGTTCTCTGGAGCCTAAAATTCACTTCTGAATGTATATTAATACCTAGATTTCTTGTCAATTCGCATGTTTTTTTTAATAATGCATTACATTTGTTGCTGACTTTGTCTTTACATCTTCTCAAAAATTGTTGTATGAGAAGAAGACACTATACATCTGTTTCAGTAGTACACCTGACAACACATAAATGTTGTAAAATTGGTGGAGTGGCCTTTCAAATATTTTATGGTAATAAAAGATTGAATTTTGAATCTTGAACTACTTTATTTAATTGGATGGATGGATTGATATTAATATTGGTATCTGAAAGTCAGAAAGATTACAAGAAGATGTTGTGCTGCCCACTGTTGGTAGACATTGTAGCCACCTAGTTGTGGTTTTGTGGCTTTGTGGTTTTTGTAGCTATTTGGTTTAAGTTTAGTCCTTTGAACTTGCTGTAGTTTTTTCAGTTTGTTCAGTGCTTGCCAGACAGCATATGAGAGAGCACGCAGCAGTGTTTCCCCTAGAATTTTTTTCATGCCTAGCGGTATGCACTGAAAAAACCCTTTAGAGACAAGGCACATTGTGTCAAGAGTTTCCCAGGCGACGACACAGAGGTTGGCTCACATTTCAGAACAGTGCTGCAGAGGCTCCCAAATGCAAATGATTATTGATTTCCAAATGAATGGATATTTGGCATTATTTTTGGCATTAAAGAAAATATTTTTTTTGGTCCAGTGGGGTCTCTCGTTGGCCCGGTCGCCCACCAGACCTGTACAATTATAGGGGAAACACTGCTGCGTGCTGCTTTGGCTAAGCCTTGGAAAATATATGCGTTGTGCCTCAACCATGTGGTCAGACATGAATCCTGAAACAAAGAAAGAGCATCAAAAGGCTGCTCACATGGACTGCAACTCCCAGCCTGCTTTTGCAGTTCACACCTAGGTGTGAGATCTGGGAGAGCCCCAAACTCTTGTCTCTCACTGGCCGAGATGCCTCAGCACCGCAGGGAATCTGGATGATGTAACTGTGACTTCACCACAGCTACAAATACCGGGTGCACACAGACACCCATTACCTTCCCACTGTAACCACGCTGGAGTGAGCTTTGCTTTCTCCATGAGCCAGTTTACTAAAGGAGGTAACCCCGTGCACGCATATTTTTCCCTCGCTGAGTTTGAAGATCCTCCCGTCACTGGACGAGCTGAGACTTTTCCCTCTGTTCAACCGAGCACAATTACCAGATCCGAAGAACAGACCAATGTACAACCCAGTGCTCTCTGTTTGCCTGCAGAAGGAAGAAAAGGATTTCTTCACGGAGATGTGGATAACTTCTATGCCCCGCTGCCTTCACTGCCCAAGTCGACTCTCCTGTGTTTCTTCGCTACCCATCAAGAAACCAGCCGCCGCTGACCCATGAGGAAACGAGGACGGCACCGCCAGGACCACGCATTGGAGGACCCGTGCTGGACCCCATTGACGGACTAAAACACACACGTAATCGCTTTCTGAAGAGGCCCAAGTAAGAGGCTTACGTCTGGGCAGAGACAATGTTATATTGTGTTTATTGCTTACTAAGCTTTATTGCTATTGTAGTTTTGTGAATTGATGGACCGAGTCTTGTTTTGCTAAACTCTGAGGAGTGTTGATGTTGCTGCTTGTTTAGTTGTGTTCGCCATGCTAAGCTGATTTGTTTTGCCCCACTCAGGACTGCTGTGAGTGAGAAAGCAGGTTGCTTTGGCAGTCCACAGTCCAGACAATGTGTGTGAAAGACTGCTGTCTGTACGTGCACTCTCCGTGTGACAAAGCAGCAGCTGCTCACTCCTCATTGTTGTTGACTCCGCCGTGAGCTGACGTTTCTTTCTTTCTTTTCCTCTCGCTCTTGCTACATAAATGCACATACGCACATAAACACTTGCACCCCTTTTCACATCTGGTGGATGCAGCGGCGCTCTGCCCCTCACCATCTACCACCAGACCTGTGTATTTGATAGCACACACGCCTAATTGGGTTGGCGTGTGTGCTCCAGCAAAACACCACAGTCACATCCGCTATTTGGGTCTCGTGTGACGTGACTTCCTCCCATGGTCATGCCCGCCATCTAAACTCTTGCAAGACGTCATCACACCAGATCACGTCTGACATCTTGTCACACACAAACATGCATTCACCTGATTGTGTGTTGAACTGTGTACAGCTGTTGTTTTATGTATGTTTGTTTAGGTAGTGTTAGTTGTAGTATAGTTATAGTATTTGGTGACTGAAGCATTTGTCGATTTTGTCAATTCTTGTTGAGGATAATAAATTGTTATACATTTAAAGAGAAGTCTTCTGTGACTATTGTGTTTATTTATTGTGATAAGAGGCTGGTTGAGAGAGTCAGAACTCTATGAGCTCCTCTGTGTTCACCCATGGATACTGATATCCCTCAGATATTAGCCTTCTAAGTGAACTCCTTTATGAGACTGCCTTACTGTTTGGTTATTGGTCCCAGTTTCCAGGTGGTGCCCCGTTATTATTAATTTGTATTCATAATTTATTGATTTTAATAATTAATAATTATCTTGATAATTATTAATTAACAAGACAGAGTGCACAGTAAACTTGGCAGCCACACATTTCTCTGTTCTGTATTTCTCTGTTTTGTGTCTTCAGGTTAGGCTAACCCATTGTTGCTAACTTTGGAGCTAATCCCCTTTACTTTTCCAGCATTTGGGGAAACAACAGATGTGACTTTTTAGCATTTATTAATTGACACACTGTAGTCTGTACTGTACATTTACTGCCAGACTGACAACTTACTACTGACCTTTTCCTCTGCTCCGCTCGCATCTACCGTCACTTCTCTGCCTCTCACTCATTCCCACTCACTACGCAAACATACTCCTTACGCTACCAATAGTTTCCCAGGCAATGACACAGAGGTTGACTCACGTACCGGAACAGCACTGCTCAGAGACTCCCAAACGCTGTCGGATGTCAAATAGAATTTTTTTTTTTTTGGCCTGGCGGGGGTTCTCGTTGTGTCATTATGGAGAAACACAGATTCAGTAAACGTTCAGCATGTTCAGTAAACGTTCAGTACAGTTACACCCAGCAGTCTCCATTAGGTTGGGCGAGTTCAAAATTGTGAAAACAACCGGGGTGTTTTGAATACCTGTTTTCACAGGTAATTTGTTAGTCTGTCCCTCCCGCTGCAGGAAATAATGGATTAATCCTGGAAAGCTGTTGATGTAGTACTTTTCTCCTTATGAAAATAACACAGAGATTATTCGACCGATGAGAATTTAGTCGGACGAGAGCATATCGACCAACTAATCGACCAGTCGACCAGCAGACTACAGCCCTAATAAGAACATTCCTTTGTTTTTCTTGTAGTTTTGTGTTATTTAGGTAGTTTATGTAAATGTTAATCTAATAATTAAAACGTATTAATTGTTAAAAGGCTAAAGCTAAATAGCACTAAGCTAATTAACCGCATACTGGTTTTGCTAGCTGCATGGAATTTGTGCAGACTATGTTTCGCTGGCAGCAGTTTGCTCTTATGTATTTTTTTTTTTATTTCTGTTGCATCATGTTGTGATTATAGTTTAACAATGTGATTGTAACATCTACATTTTCTGTATTTCCAGTTTTACATTTTTACCCACGTCAATAAACAGCCGAAGCTTTACATCAGCTTTGTGTTCAATGGGAAGACTGTTTGTTATCTGTTACACTAGCCAGTCAGTTACACCTAGGGAGGACAGAATAGATGTGACACAACTACCACAGAAAGTGGAGAAGATGGAGTAGGCTATGGTAATGTTTCACTCTAATCTGTTTCTATGAGAATTAATAATAGTTTCATAACACTGATATTTAACATTTCAACCACTGATCATTGATTTAAAATACACAAAATTGTTTTACAAGGCTGTACAAGTCATTAAAAGTTGTTTTTGTTGGTAAATCCAGATCCAATTGAATGAATCGCCCTTTTGGAACTATTGGAAGCTATATGATTCACGTGACACGATATGTTTTTGACCCCTCACTTTCATAGCTCTCTCTTCTATATGGCTCTGAGTTTACTCAGTGGTAATAGTTATTCTGCACATATAATTATAAGCTCATTTTATTTGAGCTTTATTTCATTTTAATCTTGAAATCTCCAGGAATAATTAACATGTGAAATGAACAACAATCTAATATATTTGATGTATAAATATAGAAATGGACATGAAACAAGAGGAAATATTCTGAAATGAAATAGTCTGAAATGAAAAGAAATTCTGCTGCAACAGATGGTAGACAAGACATGTCAAAGAAATCATATCATATCGTGATTGCCATCTTTAGTTCTATAATTGTGCATTTGCCATTAATATCAAACACATCATGAAGACATACATATGACTGAGATTGAGGAAGATATTTAGTCAGTCTCCAGGGGTAAATAAAATGTCTTGAGGTCCTTGCATATTAAGGTTTAATCAATTAAACATCACAAAATCATTTCACTCATTTACTACACAGAATACATCCTCCCTGTAAAATAGGTGCTGCGACAGCCTCATATCTCAAGGTCCCTGTCTCATAAGCACAAGGAAGACAGAGTCCCAGTGTTAAGAATGACCTGAGCAGCTTGTTGAATGCATGTCTAATACAGCTATGTGCTGGCCTGTTGTCCCATGCTCTGATGCTGTTATTAATGCTGTGATTTATTGGTCTGTTAGATGCCTCTCTCCTCATCTCACTGAGGCTGGAGAGGGTCAGCACAGGTTAAGTGCCTCGCCTGAGGGCAGGAGAGCTGTGATCTGAGCTGCATTCCAATGTCCAGGGCCAGCCTCACATCCAGCAGGAATGTACACTGCACATTTACTTTGCCCTGAGGAACAACAAACACATGCTGGTGTTAAATGGGATCAAGAGTGAGTGCTGTGTGGCAACAGGTTGAAATGAAGGAGCATTTGATGTAGGGCCAATGCATATTTACAAAGAGTTTATATTAGTACTGTTTTCACTGTAGTGCTGTGAAGGTGATTTCAAATTCTTCACAATGCAATTTTTTCATTTTATTTGTGCAAATGTGACTGTTTTACTATTTGCACAGACCACCTTTATTTGCAAGAAGCAGCTGTTGTACCAACTGCGTAGATGAATGAGAGTGTGTTTGTGTGTCGGCTTTCTCAATCTGTTTTCTTGTGTTCTTATGGATTTGTGAACATCATCAATCATGGCCCTGCTACTGACTGAGTTGAAAGTCCACATTTAGCCAATTCCAGAAGTGCTCTTGCTCTGTCCATTTAATTTAGGATGCTTTGGGAGCTGACTTGTGTGTGTGGCTTAAACTAATATCCAAGCATGCATTTCACATCAGTCAGTGGTGATGGCAGAGGACAGCTAAAGCCACAGCTGTTATCTTTTTCCTTCACAACTGTTGTGTCACCAAATATAATTGAAAATTTGCTCCAACGTTTTCAGAGATGTGAGGACCGTCTAAATCAGCTGGTCATGTGACGAGCCAGTCAGCCTCCATGGTCATCACAGAGGGAACAGTCTTACTTGAGATTCCTTCTGGTACTTTAGTGGTGCCTCAGGTGTGACTGTCATAAGTTATCGTTCCTTTTGAGAGATTAATTTTGGCCAGAATCTACTTGTTGCTGCCTCTGTGGATTTTTGGCTCCTTATATGTACAGATGTAGTGTATAATATTAAATTTTTATTTTATTTTAAATATATAGTACAGTGATAGTCACAGGTGATGTTGACTTCATCTCACAGTCAATGCAGTTAAAAGCTTTGAAAAAAGTTGACTTTTAAGTTGAGAATATTTTGTCACACAGCAAGTTTACAGTTGGTTTAACTGGTGTACTCGGTATTAAAAAAAGGCTTGTCTTTATAGGCAGTCGCTTCATTAAATCACAATTTTGTTTCACTTCATTAATTTAACATGACATTTTGTTGAAGGGGCCATATTATACCCCTTTTCTACAAGTTAACACAGTTCCCTGGGGTCTAAATAAACTGTATCTGACATGTTTTGGTCAAAATACCAAAAGGATCAAGCACCATAGCAGCCTTTTCATCCTGTCTCAACAGCCCTGTTCAGAACGGCTGGTATTGATTGTAAATCAACTTAGATTTTGTTTTGATTTAATTGCAATAAACTGATCAAAATGATGAAATAACTACATCATGATGTCAATTTGAAAAAGTCTGAATTCATGCTTTTTCATGTCTGTCCACAAGATGACAGTTAATTTTTACAAGGATTGAAGAAATATGTTGATTTAGGAGATATTATTTCTGTATGTTGACTTGTAAAGCTGTGTCCATCTCATATATGCTTGTTGCCATTTTTGTGGCTGTTTTTCTGTCACTGTTTTTCATGAATGTAGCTAGCTAGCTAGCTATGTAGAGAGATGGTTATATCATTCTAAATCCTGTCAACAAAGCTCAATTGTTTCTCCAACAAACAGCCAGTTAGCCAGTCAATCAGCAAAACCTATTTGAATCTCTGACCAAATCAGATTGACCAATAAATCAACCAGGCCAATATATTAGCCAATATCAGCTCATATTATATCACTGATACTGATTTTTTAAAATTTTTATCAGAGTTAAAAAGGAATCTGATAATGATAGATCGGTATATCTAAATATATATCTATATATCTATATCTAATATATATATATATATATATATATATATATATATATATATATATATATATATCGATATACCGGTATATCAGTATATTGATATCTGATGTATCGGTGTATATATACCGATACATGATCGATATACCGATATATCATTATCAGATTCCTTTTTAACTCTGATAAAAAAAAAAATCAGTATCAGTGTCAGGTGCTTGTATCAGTCAACTTATTCTGAGTCAACACCTGTATCCTATGATGAAACATTTCTATCCTGATGGGAGTGGTGTCTTCCAGGATGACGATGCCCCAATTCACAGGGCACTGAATGGTTTGATGAGTATGAAAATGATATATTTATACATATACTATGGCCTTCACAGGTCCCAACTCAATTGAACACCTACTAGAGATTTTGGACTGACATGTTAGACAGCGCTCTCCACCACCATCATCAAAACACACACACCACAAATGAGGAAAATATCTTTTTGAGGAAGGGTGTTCCTCAGCCTTGTTATTGATTCTACAGGTCCCTGGAACTCTTCTGGAGGGATGACTTAATTTGTCACCCATCTGTATATTTCTAAAAGAAAGGATTGAGTTTGCAGTTAATGGTCCTAACTAGACACTGAAATGTAAACACATTCTTCTTTCTAAAATATTTGTCAGTGTAAGATAAGAATGTTACCATCACCCTGGACTTTGCTGTTCTACATACATAGCAACAGTAGCATTCAAACCAGTGCATGCTGCAACAGAGAAATAAGCGCTTCAGTGATAACAGTCACTACAACCATGACAAATAGAGGAACCAGAAATAGCTGAGCATGTTCAGCTGCATGCCCACAGACAGCCAGGGAGAATAGAGTGTGTTTTATGGATGCACTGCAGATCACATTAACATTATTACATTCAACAGGAATAAGGCGAGAGAACAATAGAGCAGAGAGACAAGCTGGAAGGGAGGGAAGGGAGATGGAAATGGGTGAGAGGGCAAACGAGACAGTGGATGGATAGGGAAACTGAAGGAGTGAAATAGACCTGAATGAGAATAAGTGTGACAGAAATAGGGGTATGCCCGAATACAAAAATATTATTTGGTAAAGCACAAATAGTGGGTTTTTTTTTTTATGAATATTTGTTTCATACAAATATTTTAAAAATTATTTGTTTTCAGGAAGAAAAAAAAAAGTCAAATACCAGCACGCAGGTCAGTTACATCGCTATCTCAGTCTTTCTCCTCTGCTCCACTTTTATGTGTATCAGCAGGTCTCCACGAGGGGAGTCAGATCCACCTGCAACATGACGCACATTTCCTAATTTGGACATCAATCCCGGAGTTTGGGGAGTTGTAAAAAATAAGCAATAAATGAAAAGTGCAAAGCAATAATTGCCTTTGAAGTTCTTCCCTACATGTTACACAGTGTGCTGTCTCTGTGTTGTGGGTGTATAAATAGGTGGAGGGCTGTTTGCAATGAGGTGATGAGTAAAGTTTTAGCTCAGTAGTCAGTGCAGTTGTCTATGATCTGGGAGACTCGAGGTCGGTGTGGGGACCTCCTTTGTAAGGTAGTTTATTCATGAACACTTATTGTAACACTTAAGTTTTCTAAAATTAAAAGCATAATAAAAACAAAAACAGGAAATTTAAGCCTCTTTCCACTTTTATTCAAATACAAATACAAATGATTTTGCTGCCTCAACAAATACAGATACAAATACAAATGCTGGGCCCTCTGCACATCCTTAGAAAGAAATAAGGGGAAGCTCAGTGAGATGGAGGTGAAAGGTAAAGTTGTGTAAGTGAGAATCTAAGATAGTGATAAGAAGAAAGTGGGATATCAGGAGGAAGGGGGAGAGTGAATCACAGATCTGGACTGCTCCCAATTAGCTTAAGACCAACTCCAGAGGTCTGAGCCTGCAGAGAGGGTGGCCATCACACAGAGCAGTCAGATGGTGATCAGCTACTGATGCCCTCAGAGCAGACAATGAATCACATGGATGAACTTGTTATTTTCAACTAGCCACAGCACAAAGGCAGTGGAGGCTGAAAACAACAAGTTAAAAATTCATCTCTGTGAAGTGTTTGAGGTGAAGGCCAAAGAATATGGTGACAGAAGCTTCTTTTATAATCCAACATAAATTCAACCCTACATTTTTTTTGAGAGTTCTTCCATCAGTGCTTTACTGGATTACCTACCAGTCAGAGTGGACAACTGCCCCAGGGCTCCAGACCCTCATGTCACCCAAAGGTCCAGGTTCACCACTTGTTTATTCAAATTGATTACAAGTGCATTTATTAATACTACGTTGGAGCTGGGAGGGGCACGGCTGGTTCTTAGCAATAATTGATAATTATCAGAGATAATTATTAATGATTAAAATGAATAATAATATCAATATGATTTAATAATAATGGGGCACCACCTGCAAACCGGGACAATAACCAGACAGTGAAGTAGTGTCATAAAAGAGTTTACCTAGAATGCTAATATCTGAGGGATATCAACATTCACAGGTGAATGAAGGAGGTTTGAGTTTGAGCTCTGACTCTTTCAATCCCCCACTTTTCACAATATATAAACACATTAATGACAAAAGACTTCTCTTTAAAGATATGACAGTGTTTATTAAACAATAGGGGAGAGAGCAGCGGTTGCTTTGTCCACAGAGAGCATGCGCACGGACGGCAGTCTTTAATGCATGTTGTCTGATTTGTCAATTGACAAAGCGACTTACTTTCTCACTTGCCGTGGCACAAACACATCAGTCCCCAGTGGGACAAACACAAAAATAGTCTAGTGTGGTAAACACAACTCAACAGGCAGCAAACTTCAAATAGTCCTCGGAGGATAGCAGAATAAAGGGACTAGATGGTCCATCAATTCGCAACAAACAACAGCAATAAAGCTGAAATTAACACACTTTCATAACCTATCTCTGCCCAGACTTAGCCTTACTTTTGTTGCTTAAGAAGTGGGGTGAAGAAAGGTTGTCTGTGTGCAGCCAGTACTTAAAGCTGCGGTGATGTCACAGCTGCGTCGCTGGTGTTGGAGCTTCTCTGCCAGTGAGAGACGAGAGTTTGGGGCTCCCCAAGATTCCACACCGAGGTGCGTACTGAAGGGGCAGGCTGGGAGATGGAGTCTGTGTGAGCAGCCTTTTGCCGCTGTTCCTTTGTTTCAGGGGTTAAAGGACAAAGGTGACCTCGTGGTCAGGCTTCAGAGTTTACAAGTAGGCCTGCCTTTGTCTGACCACATGTTTGAGGCCCAACAACTATATGTATCTCTAAAACTGAAATTACACGGGGCCTTAAGGCAACATCTGTATTACTATCTCATTTTGAGGACTCATCTTGTAGAATCTAGCTTCAAGGCCTTCATCCTCTGTATTAACTGTGCTTACATTAAACATTTTATGAAATACACTTGTGCTTAATCATGTCACAAAGTAATTCATTACAAACTAATACATACTTAATACACAGTGTTGGAGAAACAGTGAGTCAGCAGGGGCTAATTTTTCCCCAGAGACCCCGAGTGGGTAAATTCAACCCTGATACTGATGAATGCTTCTCAGCCAGCTCTTATGCTCAGGCTGTGTAGCCCCCACCAACTTCACCGTCTCAGCAAATGACAGGAAAACCCTAGAAATCTTGATCATATGGATTCTGTATTCCAATTTCTAATTTTTCTTTAAACTATATCCTCAATGTTACTTACTAGGATAATGAAAGAATCCTTTATGTCATGACCACCAGTTCTAATTATTTCAACTTTGTCTCTCAGTCCGTAGCCATGTTTTGCTTCATTTTGACATGACAGACAGGTCTAAATACTACCATACCCATGATCTTCGGCCACCACTGCTACAGAGAAGAAGCCAATCAGAGGTGCGAATCACAGCTGTAGTGAATTCAAAATGATTCATCATTGAATTTGTGAACAAAACGTGTTGCTATAATTACTGAATATTTATAAAAAATCAGTTTTCTCAAGATTGTAACCTTTAGCTTTCACCCACCATTAGTGGTGCAAGTCACCAAACTTTAACCTCGGTGATTGGATGTTTCTTGTCAAAATGTGTTCAACTTTCAAAGAACTAGATATTTTTTAACACAGTTGTTTATCTTTTGTACTGATGATTCAACCAGGAGAGTTTCATGCTGAGCCAAACTGTAGCAGAGTTCCAAATGTGACTCACCTAATATTGTCTATGGGGAAAATGAACAGGACTATATCATCCGAAACCGGGCGCACCCAAAATAGCTCCTCCTACCTCACAGCTCTGTTGATGTTGGCTTTTTTTAACAACCATAACTGAGTGTTTTTGTTGCCTAACTTTAAATTAACTTTAAAGCTGCACTAATCAATAATTTCTACTAACGGTGAATCAAATAACTAGTAATAGTGATAAACCCACAGAGAATTCTCAATAACTCAACCCCCCTCTCATTTTAGCCTCTTTCAGCTCATTGCTTTATGGCTTCTTTGCTGGTATGGTTCGACCTCATGGCTCTCATCTACCTGGTGTCCAGGAGCAGCAGGCGGCTATCCCCCCGCCTCCGCATTTTCCAACACCTGTTTTTGGAAAAAGACATTTCAAGATACATCACAGTATAGTCACATACTCACACATTCTCCTGTCAGGTTCTTGGAAGTGGTCGATATTATTTTATCCAGCAGTTAGCTTTTTCAGACTGTCTCTCTTTTTGAGTTCATCATCATCTGTGACAGTGGTAATTGGCAATTTGATAGATTCAGTCCTCGCTGTGTTTTCACTTGTCATGAATTTATTTCCTCCGTGGCAGATAAAATGTGTTACGTGAGCCTTCAGAAAATCCTGCAGGCTTAACTGAGCTAACCAAACACTTTTAGTGCTGAATAATTCAAACAGACTTTAAGACACTTGATTGTTTTTCTTGTTCCTACAGTTGAATATTTGAATTTCACCATGCAGAATGATGCATGATGTATCAAATTTTCAACTTACAAAAGTGTGGTGTGGAAACTTGAAGCCTTGAGTGCACATACACTGGACTTTACAGTGAAGTAGGGGACACCTTGTGTCCAGCAGCTAAAGTTCTGAAGTGAAATATATTTACATATTCATACATTCTGGAATTTTTAATGAGGGCCATTTTAAGGATTTTAACGTGAGAATTATACTTTTTTTTTATCTGGAAAACCATATCAGACACACATTATTGCTTCAAACATGTGTTTAGGGGATCTTCAAGGCTACAAACAACCCATAATGCAACACTCCTTGTAGGAGTTGATTTTATGCTAGTACAGTGGGGGAGAGAGTCACCCTACTAAATCATGAGTTGCTCCACTGAATCCTCTAGCTCTAATATCAATATAATTGATGACTCTGAGTCCTGTGTAAGCAATGTTTTAGTTTTCAACCCTTTTGACCTACATAATGATAATATTACTATTTACAATGAATACTTTGATCCTGACAACAATCTTGATAATTTCAAAAAGGCTAAATTATCATGCCAATACTATAATGAGGATCAGTTTAATTATTTAACCCAAAGCCAATCTGAGGATAATCAAGTATGTGCATTTTCAACTTTTCACTTGAATATCCATAGTCTTCCTAAAAACTATGATGTCCTAACTCAATATTTATCTACTATAAATATTGAGCATACCTTTTCAGTGATTGCCTCATCAGAAACTTGGCTTATTGAGGATATAACATGTCTTTATCTAATGTCACAATTCAATGCTGTTCATTCCTGCAGGAAGAACAGAGTAGGAGGTGGAGTCTCAATTTATTTACAACAACAATTTTAACTTCATTTAAAGAAAAGAGCTTAGCCTTAATTTAGATAAGACTGATGTGGAGTCATTGTTCATCGAAATTCCCTGTTGTTCATTATTTGATGGCAAAAGTATTATAATTGGATGTATTTATAGACCACCTGATTCTGACATCAGCACTTTTATGGATGCCCTCTACTGTACCTTGGAAATTATATGTAAGGAAGGGAAAATGTGTATGTTACTTGTTGATTTCAATATTAATCTCCTCAAGGATGAATTGTCATCCATTGTTGATTTTCTAAATTTACTTTCCTCAACTTATTTTTATCCCTTGATTCATAAATCTTCTAGAATAACAAGTTCATCTGCTACACTTATTGGCAAGATATTTATCAACTATTTAGATTACAGTATTAGTGTAGGATTACTGATGACTGATATTTCTGATCATCTTCTGGTATTTCAGTTGATTCAAACCAGGGTTAATAAACACAGCAAATCCAAAAATACTCCACAAGTGATCACAAAATATCATGAATTTTCCAGAAAGAATATTGAGTCTTTTAAGTTATTGATAAATTAAGTTTCATGGGATGAGGTTTACCACCATCAACAAGATGTTGAAAGAGCTTATCACACATTCTCAGCTGTTTTCAATTCTGTTTTTAACAAATGTTTTCCACTGATTAAGAGGACAAAAACAAATTACTCCATGAATGGGAAACCTTGGTTGACTGATGAATTAAAAAGATTCTCTATTATAAAGAACAAATTATATAAGAAATTCATTATGAATCCCACTCCTCTAAATCTGGAAACCTATAAAAAGTACAAAAATAATTTTACCCAGTTATTAAGAAAAGGCAAAAAGACATATTTTTCAGAGAAATTCATGATATTAAGTCATCATGGAAACTTATCAATCAATTGCTAAATAGAAAAAAAGCTCCTGTTGTTTGGCCATCTGAAATGTTGGGGAGTGATGGAATTCTTCTTAACCGCAGGGAGATAGCTGAGGGTTTCAACACATTTTTTATAAATGTAGGATTTTCCTTAGCCATGAATTTTAATGATTCTGGTGAGACTCCATTTGATTTAATTACAGGTAAATTTTCCTCACTCTGCAATTTTGAGCCACCCACTGTTAAAGAAATACATAGTATTATTATCAAGTTAAAGGATTCTGCTGAGGGACATGATGGAATCAGAAGTAACTTGATAAAAGAAATTATTAATTCAGTCATTGATCCTCTTACCCATATTTTCTCCTTATCCCTACGAACAGGTGTTGTGCCACATGATCTCAAAGTTCCTAAAGTTATACCCCTTTACAAATCAGGTGATCATGATACTTTGAGAAATTATCGTCCAATCTCTATATTACCTTGTTTTTCAAAAATTCTGGAGAATCTTGTTTATGGAAGACTCTCAAAGCACTTAGTTGAGAATAACATCCTGTACAAACATCAATATGGTTTTCAAAAAAAATATTCAACAGAATCGGCACTGTTACAGCTTGTCAACAAGATTTCTTCTGCCTTGGATGAGAAAAAAATTGCACTTGGCATCTTTTTAGACTTATTCAAAGCGTCTGATACAGTTAACCACAATATTCTTATTTCCAAGCTTAACAAATATGGATTACAGGATGTTGCACTCAAATGGGTAGTCAGTTATTTAAACAATAGAGAACAATTTGTATTCATAAATGGTTGCATCTCAGATAGATTAAAATTACTTTGTGGATTACCCCAAGGTTCTATACTTGGCCCCCTTCTATTCTTGATTTATATTAATGACTTGCCCATGGTTTGCAAAGATTTTTTTCCCATTTTATTTGCTGATGATACTAATCTCATAGTTACTCATGATGATTTCAAAGCGCTAATCCAGTATGCAAACAATGGTATGTCCCTCATCTTTAAATGGTTTTGGATGAACAAACTCACTGTCAATGTCGAAAAATCTAATTTTGTGATATTTTGCAATAAAAACAAAAAATATCCATAAGATGACGCTAAAATATTCATAAATGATACAGAAATGTTCCAAGTCTCATTTACAAAATTCTTAGGAGTTATTGTAGATGAAAGACTAACTTGGAAAAAACATAATGAACATGTTTGCGAAAGGTTAATGAAAATGACTGGGATATTGAGGAAAGTTTGTTCTCTGATTCATCCTTCTTCTTATTTAACTCTGTATTATAGTCTAATCTATCCATATATCAATTATTGTAATATTGTTTGGGCTGCTACATATTCTTCACACCTCAATCAGTTATTGTTAATCCAAAAAAGGTTTTTAAGAATGATTTCAAATTCTACTAGCCAAGAGCCATCTGCACTTTTGTTTAGGAAATTTAAAATTTTGTCAATTTATTCTGTAAATACTCTTCTAACATGTGTGTTTATGTTCAACTTCATATATCACAGACAAACCCTTCCAGATACGTTTCACAATTTTTTCCTTTTATCGTCAGACATTCACTCTTATTTGATGAGGCAATCAAAGGACTTTCATTTACCTTATTGTCACATTTCCAATCATCATTTTTTAATCAAATTTAGAGGTCCTCATCTCTGGAATTCACTAAATACAACTTTGAAGTCGTCATCTTCTTTAATAACATTTAAAACACATTTTAAAAAATATCCTTTATTTAAATAGAATTTTGTGTGACTGGGTATATATTACACCTCTTGCACATTTAAAGTGTTCAAATTTATGTTTTACTTATTTTTTCTTTTCTGTCTTTTTCTCTTGTTTTTTGCTATACACGTGTCTTTGTCTATTTGATGTTATATTGTTTTATGACTGTATGTTTTTATGACTTGTTGAAATGAAGGGTAGGACTTTGTATAAGCCCTCTGGCATTCCTTCCTCTCCTGCACAATTTAATATAATTTTTACTGTGAAATATATTTATTGTAACCTTTGTGCGAATAAAAAATACTAAAAAAATACTAAATACTAATACTAGACCAGGGACAGTTGTGACATCAGACAGTTGTAACACCTTGAATTCCTCCAATCAGAAACAAGCTACAGTGATTACACTCACTCCACACATGTCAGTTAGATTGTCTTCTTGCTTACAAAAAAGGAGCCACATTTGAAACTCCCACAGAAAGTTACCAGCAAAAGTGTTTTTTTGAGGTAAAAATTTAACTTTTCTATCAGATGTATTTTTTTGGATACTGTCCTGAGATCAGATGTCTAGGAATCCAAACAAGTATTATTAGAATCACTGTTTTGTAAGCTAAAAATAGAAATGGCTAACATGTGTCAAACTAGCAGACAAGCTAGTTCACATGAGGTAAAGAATGGCTGGTGATACTGGGACGGTTGTAACGCCCTGTTACAACTGTTCCTAAACCAAGCTTCCACGCCTACATGAACTGGATTGATGGATGGATGGATGGATGGATGGGTAGATGGGTAGATAGATAGATAGATAGATAGATAGCAAATTAAATGTAAAATGTCATACAATTACATGCTAAGTTAATAATAATCAGCTGCAGGCTAATAGTCAGTGGAAACGTGTTTGCTTACGGCATGCTAAATATCAGAAAGAGGAAGACAGACAGGGGAGTCCCACTTCCCTTGCAGGAGAGGGCTTCAGATGGCATAAAACAGGGTCAGGAAAGTCAGTCAGAAATCAGTCAGGAAAGTAGCCAAATCATGTGGCATTTGCCATGTGTGTCCTCAAACTAATCCATTTTGATTTCATGTTTAAACCTTTTTGAGGATGTGTGTTCTACCCATTAAATAATTTTCTTGCATTATAATTTGATGGCTTCCTCTCTTTTTTGTCATGTAGTGTGAAAAAAGGTATTCATTATTTTTTTAAAAAAAAGAAGTGAATAGTCACAATAGGATGAATGTTAAATAATCTTTTTCATTTTGAGTATTAGATTGATTGATTATGTATATTTTTGAAATGTTACAACCGTCCCTGACATGTGTTACAACTGTCCCTGTACACTGGGACAGTTGTAACAGTGATGTGACTGTATTTTAATCAGTTTTGCAACATGTGCATATTTCATAAAGCCACTTAAATACATTCTTTCACTAGCTAACACACTGAAGTTTATAATATAGCAAATGGAGAGTTCCAGTGTAAACGGTTTTTGGTTTATCGGGAAAATTGCAAAAAGTGTTACAACTGTCCCTGGTCTCCCCTACATTTAAAAAAGAATATCTGATGTTGTGAGCACATAAATGTTTTGTCCTCAAATATGACACAACCCAACCGCCAATACGGTAATCCTGCTTTGACTATACCTTAACCATACTGTAGTTGAAGGAACAGATATTGTAGAAATATAAAAATAGTTACAAAAAACCCCTGATATGTTGTTTTGATTAAATGTAATTAGGTTAAGAGAGAAAATAAATGTAAGTCCAGCATGGCTCCCTCATCAGGTCAAAATGAAATGTGTCCAATACTTTGGTTCATGACCTAATACCTGACAAACTAATGACATTCCCATCAGCCTCAGCTGTACTATGTGTTTAGTCTTATTTAGCAAATGTTAGCATGCTACTATAACACACACACACTGTAACTAAGATGATGAACAGGGTAAACATTATACCTGCCAAACATCAGCATATTAGCATTATCATTGTGACCATGTTAACATACTGATGTTGGCATTTAGCTTAAAGCACTGCTGTGCCTGAGTACAGCCTCAGAGAACTGCTAGCTTTCAATTAAATAGACAATGAAGGGTGCCACCCATTAATATCCTAATGAAAAATCTTTAATGCAATGCATACACATAAAAACATATCAGAGGTACAGTACCAGTCAAAAGTTCCCACACCTTTCCATTTCCTTGAATGAGAAAGTGGGTTCTTATTACATATATTTCAGAATCAGAATCTGCCTGCATTTTGTTTATTTTCATCATGAAATCTGAATTGAATTCAATCCCAGGCTAAGGACTTGAAAAGTTGTAAATGTGGCTTTGTGCAACCTGCAGAAAACTGTGAAGAAATGAGCTGATCAGAGGAGAGAAGGGAGAGGTGTTAGCTGGAGAAGAGGATATAAGGGTGTGTGCATGGGGTAGATGGGAAGGAAGTGATGGTAGGAGACAAAGAGGGAACAGGAGGCATCAGAGGATGTGGAGGAGATGATGGGGATTTGGAGGGACAGACGGTTTAAACAGCAGGTGTGTTAGAAAGCAGTGGCCAGTCATATTTCACACTCCAGTTCAACTGAACAGATTTAGGGAGTGAGGTGATGCTGAGGGCAGGGAAGGTGGCTAACAGCTATGATTCCGTCACTGACTGTTTTTCCAATGGCTGTGGGTTATTGTGAATTCTGCAACAACAACACAATTACTTTAATCTCTGTCAGTCCAGAGAGGAATCAGCTGACTGATGACATCATCTATTGCCACTGTGAATTGTGTCAGGCTTTTATTTTGCTTCCCACCACAGTGTTCATTGTAAAATGTGTTCTGCTTACCATTGGGAGAGCTGGAAACCGGTGCTGATGTAATTTGTGTCCTGAAATATATGAACAAATGCAATTTGGTGTCAAATTGAGCAAATGTGTCTGGAGACTGCACTCCATGGTGGAATGATAAAAGGATTACTACACTGATGAAATGAGAAGCCTGCACTCAGCTAAGAAATAATGCAGCTCATCGAGACTAGTCTGAGGGAGATGGGGACAGGTTTCATGTGAAACCAGGCTTTATGCTTATCGTCCTGTTGTCAATGCTTTTAATATTTGATTAAGACACCTGTCTCTTACATTAAGACCACAATGGGAGACGCACAATGAAAGATAAATGTGTAAAGGAAGTTTGAATTTGATATGATTTTGATGTTTTATGAATAAAAATTTTGACGCAAATTGTTATTTGCTGGGTACAGTGACTGTCTGCAGCTTTCATGAGTCTTGTAGTCACAGTGAGGTTGACAGGTTTGGCACCATCGTGCCTTTACAGAGACCAAAACCAAAATCTGTACTCACTGACCAAATCTGGCAACCAACACCATAGCTGTAGATGCTGCGCAAAAGTGTTGAGCATTGATTGTCAAGAAATATTTCTAGGCAATAACCCCCCTAATACCACTGACTTACTGTGGTTTATACATTACAGTTTGGGTACAGTTTAAACAAAAAATATACATGTTAATTGTGTATTGTTTTTTATTGACCTACCAACAACTACCTACCAAGATGTATTGGTATGTCTATTTTTGAACTTTGGACAAAGATAGCTCTATTCCCCTGCTTCCAGGCTTCATGCTAAGCTAGGCTAAGCACATCCTGTTTCCAGTTCTGTAATTAATACATAGACACAAGATTGAAAGTCATCTGAACATCTCAATCCCAGAAAGAAGTTAAATAAATTCATCCCACAAAATGTTTTAAATAATTTCTTTAAAAACCTGTCAAAAAAGGTATGTAGTATAAAAAAGGTTTTAAAAATAACAAGGTAAAAAGAGATCTAATTGTGGATTTATGAATTAAAATGGCAATGAAAAATATATCTTCTAATTCCAGGAACAAGGGGGATATAAACATCATACAGCCAACAGTTTAAGTTGATTCAGCAAGGTGAGCAAAAACATTAGTAAAAGATGTTTGAAAATCCTCATTTGAAATGGAAGGAAGCAACTGAGCTTAATGTGGATTTATGGGGATAAGTCACTTAACCAGTTAAAGACCCCCTCCAGATTGGTTTTAAAAAATATATTAAAATACTCTGCACAAAATCATTTGTGTCTGATGATTTTTCCACAAAAAAGTTCAACTACCAGTTTAAAACCTGTTGACGTTTAGATGTCGAATGACATGGCTCTTTCTTCCTCAATGAAAAATCCAGAATCTATGAATATGCAAATAGTTTTAATTAAAAAAAAATTGAGCACAAATTTGAATCTGAATACAAATGTCTCCTACTTCACTGTAAAGTCTATTCAGTCTATGTGCACTGGAGGCTTGTGTAAGTTGCATACTGGACCACAGTTGGCTTATATACAAAAGGTCAGGGGCCTTTGCATCCAATTTTTTCAAGAGAGCACTGTTTCAAAATTCTGTTTTGTTGTTAGGTCTAGGGGATTTAATTACCACTGAGCATGAGAGCTGTACCAGCTACTAACAGGCTACAACATACACTGAATGCCTTCAGTTGCCAACAATAGCAAAAGGATGCAGGCCTTACTTGAACCCTGGTGAGTTTGACTAGCCCTCCACTGTTGCTCCACTCAGCCCCCTGCATGTGTTACTTGCAGTGGCCGTGTGATTGGGAGCCAGCCAGCTCTGGTGCTCTTCTTGTCATCATCCGTGCACTGAGCTAAGTGTTGGTTTCAGTTCATATCTGTTAACAAACAGACACGGACAGAGGCTAAACCAAAATATTTCAGGGATTAGGGTTATCATTCAGTGTCCATCACAGTCTCAACAAAACAGCAGCACTGCAGCCACTCTCCTCTCATCTTCCTCTACTCTGTTTCTTCTGGCAACTGAGAGGCTCCAATCAGATAAGAACTGCCCTCTTTAAGTTTAGCAACCAATCTAAATGAGAACCATGTGACAATGACTTCATCACGAGGACAATCAATTAATTTATTTGACAAAATAGAACTTCTAATATTGATCTGGGTGGTTGAGGTCCCACATAACATATTGGTTTATTCAGTCTGAATTAAACTTGTTTTAATTAATTCAAGTGGCTGATTGAACAGGTTTTGTAATGGCTTGTCCCTATTGGACTGCTTGTTTCTTGTGGTTAATAAAATGATAAGTAACAGTGAGCCCCATAATAAATCTAAAGCCTCTCAGTAATGAGCTTACACTGTTGCTTATGATTAATTTCCACTGTAAGATCTGACTTGAGATCCTGTGGTTCCACTTGCCCCTACTGCTGTCTCTGCTCTGCTAACTGATATTAAACAGAAACAAATCAGCCATGTGTCTCTGGCTACTTTGTGTATGTTAATGTTTTTACACTAAGCTAAAAGTCACTCCCTTTGAAGCCAGTGTTACTTATATGAGATATTAAGCTCTCAGTAAGTCATACTGTTTTTGTCATGTGATTTGCAATCAACCCACAGTCACTCACACAATGTGTGTGCTGTTCTAACTGTATACAATTGTAATTGCATAGTAGTCTTCCAGATGGAAGGAACCAAATACCCAAAGAGGGGGTGTCAGTTTACCAGACAAAAAAACATTATGACATGGACTGCAAAAATAAATGTTTATGTAATGCTTCTCAAAAATACAGTATTCAGTATATATAAGCTCATTAAGCCACTATATTTTCAGTTTTAATTCATAAATTATTGAATTTTTTTACATCATTTATTGTTGGAGAGATATCAGTAGCTGTTGTTTTTCTTGAGTGGTAATTTTAGCTCCCACTCTCCACCGGCACATCCTTTTGCCTGCAGAGATCTTGGCAGCCTGTTGAGCCAATTGTGCCCCCCTGCAGCAACCTGCACAGCCAAACATGCTGCTCAGTGTGACCTGGCAACCTGTGCAACCAATCATGGCACCGTGAGGAATCGATTGAGGCTTTGCAGTCTCCTATGAAGTCTCTCCTTCAAAAGCTGCCCACAGTGCCATTCTGCAGAAGAATGCCAGTGGAAAAGAGTTCTCAAGACCAGATTTGTCCTTTTTTTGCCCTAATATGATGCAGATGGTGTGAAATGTTAATGAGGCTTGCTGGGCACTTTTGGCTGCCATAGAAGAGACGCATTGACCTCAAAATAGGACACAAGTGGTTACTTTTAGGTTCCTGGGTTCTATTCTTATCTATTTGGATCACTTTTTAGTGTAGATATTTAATTACTAGAGTGTTACTATATAATGAATTAACATCTTTACGTGCACCACGGGTTGGGTCTTCCTGCTGAGTGCAGTACACTAACTGAAATGAGTAATAAAGTAAGATGTGTTATCTGACTGGGATTGAAACCTCAGGCTCTGAATGTTTCTCTCTCATGTCATCGTCACTTTGAGCCTGTGCTTTATTTTAGAACAGACCTCAAGGCTTACTGCTGAGCTGGGGACAGAAAGCCCATGAATATCAGATGTAGCCCACAGCTCCTGGAGTCTTGTCAGGACCATCGCACAAGCAGCACTTAAAGATCCCTCCTCTTCCATTCACCCACACTGCCTCTGTTTAAAACACTCAGCCACTTTCATTATTATCATCTCAAACCATGTGTACAAGTGTGACAGCGAACACAAACTCACAGCTTTCTATTGTGTATGTAACACAGTGTAACCACTCAATAGTGAAGCTAGATATACAGTGCTGCTTGAAAGTTTGTGAACCCTTTAGAATTTTCTGTATTTCTGCATAAATATGAAATAAAACGTGATCAGATATTTGCACAAGTCCTAACACTAGATAAACTGAACCCAATTAAACAAATAAGACAAAGAATGTCATTTTTTCATCTTTTTCATACTTTTATTGAGGAAAATTATCCAATCTTACATATTAGTGGAAGGCAAAAGTATGTGAACCCTTGCTTTGAGTAACTGGTGTGACTCCCTTTTGCAGCAATAATTTCAACCAAATGTTTCTGGTACCTGTTTATCAACCCTGCACATCAGCTTGGAGGAATTTTAGCCCATTCCTACTTACAGAACAATCTCAGCTCAGGGATGTTGCTGGGCTTCTTTGCTTGAACTGCCTGCTTCAGGTCCTTCCACAGCATATCTATAGGATTAAGGTCAGGACTATGACTCGGTCATTCCAAAACATTATCTTTCTTCTTCTTTAACCATTCTTTGGTAGAGCGACTTGTACGTTTAGTTTTGTTGTCTTACTGCACAACCCACTTTCTGTTGAGCTTCAGTTCACAGACAGATACCTTGACATTTTCCTGTAGAATTTGCTGGTACAACTCAGAACTCGTATCTCCTTCAATGATTGCAAGCCATTCTGGTTCAGAGGCAGCAAAGCAGCCCAAACCATGATACTTCCACCACCATGTTTCACAGATGGGATAAGGTTCTTATACTGGAATGCAGTGTTTGCTCATCGCCAAACATAACGCTTCTCATTCAAGCCAAAAAGTTTGAAGTTCTCATCCAACCACAGAACATTGTTCCAATCACCTTCTGGCTTATCCACGTGGTCTTGAGAGAACCGTAGACGGCAGCAATGTTCTTTTTGGAATGAAGTGGCTTTTATCTTCGCAACTCTGCCATACACACCATTGATGTTTAATGTTCTCCTGATGGTGGACTCATTAATATTGACATTAGCCACTGCATGAGACACCTTTAGTTTCCTAGACATTACCTTGGGGTCCGTTGTGGCCTCCCAGACTATTACACGCCTGCTCTTGGTGTGATTTTTGTTGTTCGACCACTCCTGGGGAGGGTCAACAGTGGTGTTGGATGTCTTCAATTTATACATGATCTGCCTGACAGTTGACTGGTGGAGTCCAAACTCTTTAGAAATGGTAAATTTGTAACCCTTTCCAGCCTGGTGAGCATCAACAACTGTTCTTCTAAGGTGCTCAGAAATCTCCTTTGTTTGAGCCATGACACACTTCTACAAACCTGTGTTGTGAAGCTCAGAGTTTCATATTAAAGACCCAGATTTCTCTTCTTTAAATAAGGCAGGACCTCCCAGACTCACATTTGATTGTCTTCCCATTGATTTTAACACCCAACTCTAATTTCCTCTTCAAATGAAATGATAATCCTAGGGGTTCACATACTTTTGCCACACACAAATATGTAACATTGGATAATTTCCCTCAATAAATAAATGAACAAGTGTAAGGTTTTTGTCTCATTTGTTTAACTGATGTCTCTTTATCTAGTTTTAGGCCTTGAATGGAAATCTGGTCACGTTTTAGGTCATATTTATGCAGAAATAGAGCAAATTCTAAAGGGTTCACAAACTTTCAAGCAGCACTGTAGATTCTAGTCTCTTCTAAGTTACTAGTTAACCACTAGTTTGCTGCGCTGACATAGTAACTCACATAGATTCAAAGATTTTGTCCCAAATGACATGTACAATAATATCAAAACAAATCCCCAGGTTTAAAAAAATCAGCAAATTAAAAAAGGTTAAGATTAAGCCTGATTTTAACACTGAATTGTCCTTCTTTAACAAATTTTAGAATCAGCACAAATTTCTGACAGACTGGCTGTCATATGTCATTCAGTTTGACGGGGGTGGGGATGCCTGATGAATTACCCAAATTATCATTGATCTCGCTGTTTGATGATTGGGTGGATTTCAGGCCGATCAGAAATAAACAAAAAACTGAACTTTGTTGCAAAATTGTCCACATCCTCCAGCCACCTGCACGTCCACACTATATTCCTCTTTTTATCGTCATACTTTCTATTCTAAGTAGAACCACACAAAGTGACACTGCCTTTTTCCTTTTTTATTTTTTAAAAATTTTTTTATTGTATATTGACAAAACCATTTAGGGGTTTCTGTGTTAAAATTTTTAAAAAGTTTCTGTGCAGCTTACACATTTCTTGTGGCAACTCCTGGCATTTTTCTCAAACTATCCAAACAGCAGTTACACAGTATGATTAACATATACCTTTGCAGTAGAAATCACTTTTCTAAAGGTAACATTGGCTTGGTTAACCATTCCAGTTATGGGGGCAATGGTGGCGTAAAGATAAGATAAGTGAGCTGGTTGGATATCCAGATGACATAGAAACTGTAAGTGTGGTAATTATTGTACTGTATTGTTCGTATACATTTTCAATATATTAAATGTGTGCTGTTCAGTGGCGTAGACAGACATTGTTTATTGGGTGGGCCATCTTTTACCAGAAATACTGACTTAACAAAAGTTTAAAGAAGAAAAAAGAACAAACATAGACAAACTGAAAAACCAGCAGCCATTTTACTTTGCAACATTCTGCATCACAAAGGCAGTAACAGCAAAACACTATCTATCCAACATGCCAACCAAGCAGAGCAACATTCTATAAAGCCCGTGTACAACAGTATAGACAAAAAGCAGTCTTTTATAGCCTGCCCAGTCTAAAATACAGTATATTTGCACGAGCAAGACCGACTGTGCTACAGCTCTACAGCGCACGGCACTGTTAATTAACTATGTTATTGCATAAAGAGGCAACATAAACCAAGACAGCAGAGAAGGTGTTAACTTAGACAGATATCGCACATGTAACACATCACTTGTGCATTCATTATAGCCTACAGCCAATGTTGCTTCAGTACCATGGTCAACTCACGAATAACAAAGTCTGCACATTTTAATGAAAACCGCATCTTTGCCCCATGTCTAGACAGCAAGCATGTCAGATGCATTTTTCATGCGCATGTCAGTCGCAACAGACACACTCTCATTTTAATCTATGCAGCTGTCTGCACTGGCTCTGTGCAGGATCACATCTCAGCCGTGTCTCATGGGTGTAACCATGACCTGAAGCGTTCATTTACTCTTCAAGTCTATTCTCCTCCATTTTATGAACGTTAATACAGTCTTGTGTATTGAGCTCTGAGCACTTCCAACATGTGGGTAACCTACGCTCAACACTGCACCTGATTCAACACATAGATGAAGCTCACTGCTCTGCTGACATGCTGCTCATGCTATGCTTGCTGTCTAGACACAGGGTAAGGGTAACACTCTCCTTCAAGAAAACTGTCCATACCACTGTGATGGGAAGTACTTGATTTTTCCATTTTTGACTCTGCAGGGAAATACCTACAAATTTGGTTGTGAGGGTGGTTCATCAATTGCACATAAATCAGCAGATGAACCCACGTCAGGCTGACCGGGAGAATGCTCTATACCCCCAGGGAGCAAGTAGCCGGGCTCACCTCACTGTGGGCTGTTGAGTCTGGTGGACTCAGACAATGGAGGCAGTGGTGTGTCTTCTTCCTCTTGCTTTCTTAATATTACAGTAAATAATTACAATAAATTACAATAAAATTATATTAAAAAACTTTGTTTAACCATTGTTGTAGTGTTAACATTACACCGCCTGAAAAGCTGGCTGGCTATTTTCCTGAAGGTGGATCATGAAGGTCCACATGTCAGAATCATAGCAACTAATGACATTCCCTTAAGAAGAACAACAGTTCCATTTTAATTAGAACGCACACAAGTCAACAATGAATCAAGTTTATATTTATTTATTTTCTTATTGTCATGTATTGTGTTGTAGCACTGGAGTTACCAATGGGTGGTGTTGTAACATTGCCTATGCTGTTCTGTCAAAGACAAAAGGAACCCATAAAATGGAAATATGGAACAGCAAAAACCTCCAGGAATGTTGAGCCTAAAGGGTAATCTGACAGAAAACTGGAGAGGGTGGATTCAACGTTTGAGATATATCTCATCGTGAGTTGAATATCATTAAGGTATTCAACACTTTTCAGTTTGATGATGTTGATGATCTAGAAGTATAAAAAGAACTGTTCAAAAAGCACTGTGGATCTCAATAAAACTGAGATACGATATGATACGATACGATACAATACGATAAACTTTATTGTCCCGCTCAGGGAAATTTGTCTTGGACTCTGTAGCTGCACCATGCATGCCTTGATGGCCACAATGACACAAACAATACAACCTCAGCCATACCAACACCAACAATTACATAACATGACAATATTGCACATAACCCATAACATAACACATACATATTGCCATATTGCACACATCCCATTATATAATACACACATACACCTCATAAAAATCATGCTTAAAGATCACCATAGTAAAACTACTGCAAAAATTATTAAAAATTATTGCACAAACTTCGGCCTCAAGCAGCATTGTTAAGAAATGTAATGGACGTTGGAATAAATGAATTCTTAAAACGGTTGAGTTTGCAGTGAGGGACTCTGTATTGTCTGCCTGAGGGTAGGAGGTCATACTCTGAATGAAGGATGTGAGAGGGGTCTGGGCTTGCCTAAAAACAATTTGTTGGTAAATGGACTGCAGGGTCTGGTAGTCGCTTTTTCCAATTACTTTCATGGCTGTGTGCACCAGACAAGCAAGTTTAGTTTTTAGTTTTGCTGTGACGTTGCCATACCAGGATGATATCCCATATCTGACTAAACTCTCTAGCACTGCCTGGTAGAATAAAAACATGATGCTTTTGTCCACCCCATATACTCTTAGTCTGCATAGAAAATACAATCTCCGCTGTAGACGACAACACAAGCTTTCAACATGCACAGACCAACTAAAAGTGTCATCTAAGTGAACTCCAAGATATTTATATGAGCTGACCTGCTCAATGGGTGAGTCGTGTATGACAACAGGACTATGGTCCCCTACTGATCTTGGGTCTAAGACCAACTCTTTAGTTTTATTCACATTTAGAGTGAGGTGGTGAGCATCACACCATTGCCAAGTTTTCAATTTCAGAAAAATAGGTTAGGTGGCTGTTTGTACAGTCATTAGTACAGAGTGTAAAAAGGACGGGGGAGCTCACACAGCCCTGTGGAGCACCTGTGCTGATCAATTTGCATTCTGAGAGGGTGTTATTGACTCTCACCTACTGTCTTTGATTAGTTAAAAATGAAAAATACCACTTGATTAAAAAAGGGTAAACGCTCATCTGCCTCAGTTTAGAGATGAGCAGATAGGTTTGCAGTGTGTTAAAAGCTGAGCTTTTGGGCATTCCAAGTGCTTGACAGTGAAGTGGGTGATGCTGTTGGTGGCATCATCAGTACTTCTCCCCTGTCTATAAGCAAAATGGTATGGATCAAGTGCCAAGTTGACTTCTGCCTTAAGCACAGCACATGTATTTCTCAAAACTTTTCATTATAATCGAAGTCAGGGCCACAGGTCTGAAATCATTATTATCAGCTGGACATGGTTTTTTAGCTACAGGAACTATGGTGGATTTTTTCCACAGAGCAGGAACAGTGTGTGAGTCCACAGATCGCTGGAAGATGGGGCACCAAGCTGGAGTGAGCTCTTCTGCACATGCCTTTATGAGCAGTGCAGAAATGCCATCCGGGCCAGTGGATTTTTTAGTGCACACATGTTTGAAAATAGACTGAATCCTGAGTGGATCAATTATAATCTTACTGCTAACATCAGTTAAGATAGTTCCCATGACATATACTAGAGGCATTTGTTTTTCATGCGGGTGCCAAGCAATGCAGAGTCCATTGATGCATACATAACTGACCTGAAAAATAAAACTAAAGACTGTGAGTTTGAAGACTTTACTGAGTCATTGATAATAGACAGAGTTGTATGTGATATAAAAAAGGATCACACAGGAGGGAGACACATGAGGGCAGGAAGTAAAGGACCTGAAACAAGACAAGAGGTGAGTATCAAAATAAAACAAGAAGAACAAGACAAAGAACAGTGGGAGAAACAAAAAGGTAACTCAACTATCCAGACGGGGCATGACAGCAATAGACATTTGCCATGCTAGCAAAGTGAGCCAAAGCCAGCGTGAAAAGCTACATGAAGAAACTGAAGTGCCAGTTCAGAAAATACACAAGCAAAAGACAAATGGAAACTGGAATATTTGCATTTTAAAAAGAAAATGTGTGTGAGAGCTGGAAGCAGTTAGTTCCACTGCTGCTGCTGCTGCCACCAGTTGATGCTACTGCCACCAGTTGATGCTACTGCTGCTGCTGCAAACTGCTGCTCCAGCTGCAATTTTTAAAATCTTTTAGTGCCACATATAGATGAAATTGAATCAAATACTACAACCTTGTTCAGCATCCCCATCTGTACAACTTTGCTGAATTTGGTTACTATGGATTATTACATTAAAGAGATATGGCAGTTAATAAGTAGTATGGTGGTGTTTTACTAATCACCACAAGGTGGGGCTATTAGTGCCATGATTCAGTATGTTGTGCACATTCTCATGCAGAACTTGTGTACCAAGTTTAATTTGACTAAAGACAACAGAATTGCAGAAATATTATGTTATAATGTCACTTTAGCACGCCCTCTGGGTAGAATTGTATGAAATGTTACACACTTGTGCAGTGTGACTGTATATACAACATTCCCAAATTTGGTTGCAATGCAATTCAAAGTATTGAAGAGTTATGGCCCATTAAGGGCATCAGACCATGCCTTCAGATGTTTGGTAACCAATTACAGACAAATGGTAAGTGATGCCCAAAAACTCCTCCAAAGACGCAAAAAATGTTTTTACCAAAAAATCCAAAATAGCAGAAAATGTTTCCAGGCACAGATGGGCGTGGCCTATATAAGTCGAATTGACATCATCCAAGGAACACACTTTGTAAGTATGGTTTTGCCATGCTTCATGATTCATGAGTTATTAGCCAATGTAAAACACGTAATAACTGACCACATGATGGCGCTATAGGTACCATGTTTTAATATGTTAAGCATTTCCACATGGGGCAGCTGTCCATAAAGTATGAATACTTTTAAGTTTTTGACATATCAACTTTAAAATGTTCCTCCCATAGACTTTTTATTATTAATCTTAACGCTGTAAAAAAATATTTAAAAATTAAAACATTATGAAAATGTTATATGTGTGCCAGTATGTGTATGTCTGTCTGTATCAGTTTTAGGGATGTGCAGAGAGCCCAGTATTTGTATTTGTATCTATATTTGTTGAGGCAGCAAAATTATTTATATTTGTATTTGAATAAAAGTGAAATAGGTGTAAATATCTATTTTTTGTTTTTATTAAGCTTTTAATTTTAGGATATTAAAGTGTTTAAGTGTGTATGAATAAATTATCTTATGAAACTATCTCGAACTCCAGTCTCCCAGTTCATAGATGATTGAGCTGACTATAGTGCAAAGCAAAGCACATTGCAAATGTGCAGACAGATGTCTACTTATTTATACTCCCAGAGCACTGAGACAGCACAGTGTGTACCATGTAGAGAAGAAATTCATTGGTGATTCTTGCTTTGCACTTTTCATTTATTGCCTATTTTTTACAACCTAACTTTGTGGAAAGGAGAAGGGGAACAACAAGTTATGGAGAGTCCCTTGAAAGCACTTTGCTTGTGTCAGTAGCTCAGCTTTATCTTTGGGGAACATTCCCATCTCTGGGAAATGTGCATCATGTAGCAGGTTGATGTGACTCCCATCGTTGAGACCTGCTGATAGACATAACAAACCCAACAAAGTCAGTAAGCTGCACAGAGTGTGAGCGACTGATTGAGAGGATAATGCAACTTGAAAAGAAGAATGAAAAGCTGCATCAAATACATGAGAATGAGCAATTAATTGACTCTGTAGCAGCTACTGTACAGAGCTACCAAACTATAATGGACAGACGCAGACTATTATACATGGGAGTGCATCAGATGTGGAGAATCCAGTCACAGATGTAGCTGACACACTCCCCTGGATATGTCATAACACTACTGGATTAGCTGCAGAGGCTCCCAGATCAGCCTCCCCTAATGAGCTTTTGTCTCAGTCTGCTTCGCACTTATGCACTACTGCATTTCTTTTAAAATGGTGAATTTTATTTAATTTTATACATTCTATGTACTCTGTTTTAACTTTGTTTATATTTTATTTGACTTTTATTTTTTATTTTATGTTATTTTATTTTATTACGTGTGTTTACCTTCACTTTATTTTATCTTATATCAAAATGTTTTATTTTCCCTCTTATGTACATTTACATGTTTTTATGTTCATTGTATGCGATCTTTGTCTTTCTTGATATGAAGCACTTGGCGCATGTAATTTCTGTTGCTGTAAAGCACTTTGAGCTGCATTTTTTTGTATGAAAGGTGCTATACAAATAAAGTTATTATTATTATTATTATTATTATTATTATTATTATTATTATTTTCTGAAGAAAATGTGTGTGAGAGCTGGAAGCTTTTAGCTGCTGCATCTCCCAGCTGCCACTGCACCCAGCTGCTCCTACTGTTGCTGTGAGCTGCTGGCTGTGAATGATGAAAGATTGAATACACTGGAAGCTGAAAGCTGAGAGAAATTGCTGGAGCAATGCTGAAAAAAAAACAGCTGATATCAACTGAAATGCATTGCTTTGAGAATTTGGAAGCTGAATGTAAAACTGGAGCTGGGAGCTGAAACATGTTGCTGAAACAGCTGAAAGGCAAATGATATACTGCCAAACCTGGAAGAAGAAATAAAATGCCTCAAAACTATGAAAGAAGAAATTCTTTGTATTAATATCAGATCTAAAACTCATTAGCCCTCTATTAAGACACAGTACTTTCTAGGGATTTTATTTTGAAACAACCGCCTCATCTCAAGTTTCCTGTACCAATTCAATTTCTGTCTGGGGATTTTATTTTGGAAAAACAGCCTCATCCTGAGTTCTCTGTAAAGATACAGTTACTGTCTGGGGATTTTATTTTGAAAAACTAGGCCCATTCTTAGTTTCCTGTTAACATACAGTGACAGTTGGGTCTTTTATTTTGAAAAGAAAGCATCATCCTGAGCTTCCTGTTAAGATACAATTACTCTATGGGGCTTTTATTTTGAAAAAAACACTCATCTGGAGTTCCCTATGAAGATACAGTAACTGTCTGGGGCTTTTATGTTGAAGAACTAGGTCCATTCCTAGGTTCTTGTAACATACCGTGTGGGGCTTTTATTTTGAAAAACTAGGTCCTTACCTAGTTTCCTGTTAATATACAGTAACAGTTGGGAGCTTTTGTTTAAAAAACAACCTTCATCCCGAGCTTCCTGATACAGTTACAGTTCTATAGGTCTTTTATTTTTAAAAACTAGGTCCATCTCTAGTTTCCTGTTAACTTACAGTGAACATTGGGGGCTTTTATTTTGAAAATCCAGGCTCATACTGACTTTCCTTTTGTGATAAGGTTACCATATTGGGTTTTTATTTCAAAAATCAGAAATGACACTTTGTGCATGTGTGTGTTTGTGTGCGTGAGAGAGAGAGAGAGAGAGAGAGAGAGAGAGAGTAAAAATCTCCACAAAGATAGAAAAACCAGTTAGTGTGTTCGTGTGTGTGTGTCTCAGTATGTATGTCACACACACAGACACACATATATGAATGTATGTATGTATGTTTGTGCAGTGTGTATTACGTATGTACAGTATGTATGTATGTATGTATTTATCCTCATGTGACAACTCTGCATTAGGGAGGCAGTACCACCAAACATGATACATACGTATGTTTGTATGTATGTATGTATGTATGTATGTATGCATGCATGTATGTTGTTTATGTATGTACAGTATGTATGTCTTTACTCCTATTTACTTCCATTGTAAAAATTTGTTGTAAAAAGCTTAATATCTTAAAAAGTATAAAAGTTATAAATAAAATGAATGATAGAAGTATTGTCCTGATAAAGCTGAATGGAAGAAATAATAATAATAATAATAATAATAATAATAATAATAATAATAATAATAATAGCAAAGATAATATAGTGTGAGCTCTCACACAATAATAATAAAGAGCGATGATAATGCACAAATGGAGAGACCACAAGCACAATCAAAGAAAGAGAAACTACAAGCAGACTGTGGAAGATGCGGGTATAAACATGAGCCAAGAAAGTGTCCTGCATATGGCCAGACTTATAACTCTTGTCACAGGAAGAACCACTATGCAAAAATGTAGACAGACAGAACTATAAACAGACAGAGAAACAACAGAAAATACAAAGAAAACGTGACACAAGAAGCGATGATGACATGTTTATAGGAACAATTTAACTGAAAGAAACAGAAATGTGTCATGTTATGCAACTGGACAAAATGGATGTGTCGGTGGGTTTTTTTGGGCAAAAAGAGAAGCCGCTAGGGCAGAATACCATTAAATGCCAATACAAGGACAAAGAGTATGAGCTGGACTTTCACTAACTAAGACCACACAATATGTTTGTAGAGTTTTAAGAAGCAGTTTATTGGGATCAACAAGAAGATTCAGGAAAGAATAGGATGAGGGTTGATTGCGATGGAATGTTTGGGGTTGAGGAGAAGGGGAAAAAGGGTCGGTAACTGGGGAAGATCAATGGGAGCCGGAGATTGGTTGAGGTTGTGTATGGAGGGATGGTAGGGGTTGAAAGGAGGGATAAAAGTGGCTTGACTGGATGGGGGGGGGGGGGGTTGAATGGCAGCGAATGGTTGAAGTTGAGTTGAGACTCAGGGTGGGGGCACGTCTCAATGAGCAAATTTGAGTTCAAACCCAGAGAACTGAGATGAACGGGAGAGGAAATGGTTAGATACGCCTATAGATGCGCGCAGGTAAATGGCTTAGAGAGGCACAGGTGACTTGGATTAATGAGGCACAAGTGTTTGAATTAGTGAGCGGGGTGTGGTCTTGTTCCTGAACTTAGTTATAATAACTTCATTTCAAGTAATAAAGCAGGGCAGATAGAAGATACCAGGGCAGTACTTGGAAGTGAGCCTAGTAGTGAACTTGGGATGTTTAAGAGGATGTATAGAGTGAAAGAAAAAACAGAGACAGCATTTTGAGTGAATATGAGGATTTATTCACAGGACTGGGCTCCATCAGTGATTCATTCACCCAGAAAGGTCCCTGTGGCCCTAAAAAAAGACATAGAGAAGGAACAAAAATGGATGGAAAGCCTAGGTGTCATAGAAAAACAGACAGAAACCACAGAATGGGTCAGCAGCATGGTGACTATAGTAAAGCCAAAAAAGGTCAGGATCAAGATCAGGATATGCCTTGATCCACAGGACTTAAAGCAATGAAAAGATAGCACTATTGTCTGAAAACAGTGGAAGAAGTTGTTGCAGAGATGCTGAAATCAAAGGTGTTATCAGTTGTGTATACAAACCAAGGCTAATGGCATATCCAGTGAGATGAGGAGAGCTCCAGACTATATAACTTACCATGAGGCAGGTACAAGTTTAAGGGGCTTCTTTTTAGGATTTCATCAGCACCAGATGTGTTTCAGAGCTGCCTGTCCCAGCATCTGGAAGGACTGGAAGGAGTTGTGAATGTGACAGATGACATTCTTGTATGGGGTGAAGACAGAAAGTCACATGACAACAAGTTGAGGAAGCTGGTAGAGGTGAGGAAGCTGTCTGAGAAGCATAAACTTGCAACTAAACAGAACCAAAATGAATGTTTATCAAACTCTGTGGGCCAGTGGGTAATGTGGTTGGGCCAGTGCCACCCAGGCCCATTTGTGCCTGGTGCTGTTATGTCTCAAGATGAATAAACTGATGTATTAATAAATAATAATTTATAAATCATCCTATATTGTAACTGTTTAATTTAACACCATTTCTGCTGCTGAAATGGCATGATTTAAAAGGTTTGCAGGAAAGAATGCTGCATACATAATTTACCAAGAGGCATTTTTTTTGTGTACGGATACATGCATGAGAGTTCATTCTTGACATGGGGATCAGTACGTGTGACAAAATAATCTCAATTCATACATTCACATGTAAGCTTTTCTGGGCTTCCAATCACATATTACTTTCTTCCTTATGCATGTATGAAACTTCAGTCACATGGTAGATGGTAACCTCTGTCTCTCTTCAAAGTATGGTCTCTGGTGATGGTGTAATGGAACATAGTTGATCCGTGATCCGTACGGATCATCCTCCATGGTTTGGCATGCATGTGAACTGTGGATAAACTGCAAAATTTAATATCTCATTGGAGAGAAAGTAAGCAAACTGCTGTTAGTACATGTCATGGACAGACAGTGTGTTGCTAACCGGGATTTTGAAGAGCAAAAACCAAACCAGCATCTAACAAGTCTGAAGTGACATCTGCAGATATGTTTACATGCTGTTTAATGTGCTGCAGCTGAGCAGCTAACTAGCTATCAAGCTGCTAACTGACGTTAGCTGTATACTTTTCCCCAGTGAATGTTTGTTTGGTGGCTCATTCAACAGGCTAAGCTGTAGGACAAGATGTGTGCATATGTTTTTAAGTTATCGTCAGGATTTGATGATGTGGACACTGGCTATTGTTTCATTCACTACCATGTTTAAAGGAGGAGGGTATCATGCCTCATATTGCACTTTAACAATTGAGTATTGAATATTTTATATATTTTATTTAAATTTTTTTTTTTTTATTTAAATACTGAACATCTTGAATGTTGTTTTCATTTAAGACCATGGGCAAAAGTTCCTTGCTTTAAGGAAAGCAAAGTTATATTTGTCTCCTTTTTTTGTTTTTTTGCTGATCTGAAAAATGATCCGATCCATGACTCCAAACCGTGATATGATCTGAAGTGTGAGTTTTGTGAGCTGTTGCACCCCTAGTCTCTGGTGTCAGGTGAATGAATGTGCTCCTTGGTCTGTCTGTGACTTTACAGTGACTTGATGACAGATATTACCTGTATTTCATAGTACATTGATATTTCTTTGAAATATAGTGTAAACATACCAATGCATATAAAGTGTAAACTCTGTAAAGAGTAAGCTGATTTGTAATGGTATCATAAATTATCTGTACATTGATGCAAAAAAACATCCTTTAAATCCAATGTTACCTTAAAGCAGAGCTGCTCATTGATTTCCAATATCTCCCACAATGGCCTAACCTATCCACAGATATTAAAGGGATAGCTACCTCAGTATAAACGTATGACAAAATCTCTGAAAATGTTCTATTATATTATGGTATATATTGACTATCCCTATCGAGCAGTATTGACTTAACTACTGTATAACTTCAACTACCAATCAATGTAAACTCAGCCACTGATCAGTGTAAAGTCAACTGCTCACTACTGTAAACTTATGACCTGATACACTTAGCTACTGACAAGGGTAGACCTGGCTATGGATCTGTATTAACTAAGCTACTACTTGGTGTAAATGCAACTAATGAGTTATACAAATCCACTTTGTTATTGAACAGGGTCAACCAAGCTACCCAGAATCTATTTTAAACCATTATTTCCGATTCCTTCTGCACTGCAGTCATTCTTACTGCTAACGGTACTGATGGCCTAGGAAGGGTATGAACAGACATGTGCTACCTCTGTGACACATGGGCTTCTATTTTGGTGTCAGCAGTTTGGTATCTTGGTGACTCACCATGCGCCACAATGGGCGGATGGGCGAAGTAGAGGGAATGGCAATGCCAATCCAGCTGTGTCTTGCAATCTAGGTGCCAATAATGAGTGTGTCTTGTGCCATCCACCACCCGCTTCCCACCTCCCACCTCCCACCTCCCACCACCCATCTCCCACATAATGTTTTGGTCACTTTATTTGATGAACACACACTCATATAAACCTCTCTGAAACCACACAAACCTATTTATTCATCTTGTGCTCATCTTTCCACTACGACTGTACAGAGGGCCCAATATTTGTATTTGTGTCTGTAATTGTTGAGGCAGCAAAAATATTTGTATTTGTATTCAAATAAAAGTGGTGACTGTTTTTGTTTTTATTACGCTTTTAATTTTAGAAAATTAAAGTATTACAATAAGCGTACATGGACAAACTACCTTGCGGAGGAGGTCCCCACACCAGGTTTCAACTGGAGTCTTCCAGATAATAGACGACTGCGCTGACTACTGAGCTAAATCTTTACACATTGCTCATTGCACCATCACCTCATTGCAGACAGACCTCTACCTATTTATACACCCATAACACAGAGATAGCACACCATGTAATGTGTAGAGAAGAACTTCAAAGGCGATTATTGCTTTGCACTTTTCATTTATTGCCTATTTTTCACAACCTAACTTTCTGGAAAGGAGAAGGGGAGCAACAGGTTATGGAAATGTCCCTTGGGAGCACTTTACATGTGTGAGTAGCTCGGCTTTATCTCTGGGGAACACCCCGAACTCCAGGAATGATGTCCAAATTAGGATATGTGCGTCATGTAGCAGGTGGATGTGACTCCCCTCATTGAGACCTGCTGATAGACGTAACAGCAGAGCAGAGGAGAGAGATTGAGATAGCGATGTAACCGACCTGCGCGGTGCTATCTGACATGATTTTTTCCTCCCAAAAACAAATACATTTAAAAATAATTGATAATAATTAAAAACCCAACAACACTATTTTTGCTTTGCCGAATAACGTATTTGTATTTGGGCACACCCCTACTTTCCACATTCATTGTACACTCTGAAACTAGCATCAGTTACTGACCAGTGTGAAAACCCAGCTATTGACCAGTGAAACCTCAGCTACTGACCAGTGAAAACTCTACTTACCAGCGAAAACCCAGCTAGTGACCAGTGAAACCTCAGCTACTGACCAGTGAAAACCCAGATACTGACCAGTGAAACCTCAGCTACTGACCAGTGAAACCTCAGCTACTAACCACCGAAGCCTCAGCTACTGACCAGTGAACACTACTGACCAGTGAAAACCCAGATACTGACTTGTGAACACCCAGCTACTGACCAGTGAAACCTCAGTTGCTGACCCGTGAACACCCAGCTACTGACCAGTGAAACCTCAGTTACTGACCAGTGAACACCCAGCTACTGACCAGGGAAACCCAAGCTACTGACCAGTGAAACCTCAGCTACTAACCAGTGAAGCCTCAGCTACTGACCAGTAAACAGCAGCACCATGCTCTTGCTGTTAGCACTGTTCTCCCAGCAGCTTTCATTTTGATTTTTGAGCTGTCATCACCATGGCTGACATTCATCTCTAGAGCGCTGCAGAAAGCTGCATGCCAATGTAGTTTCATGCAGCCAACCCTGACGGGACTCAGTCTGACAGACAGCAGGGAGAGATTGTTTCTCTGTGCATGAAATACAAACAGTGAGAGCCAGCCTAGTTTGCATTGTAATTTTATCAGATTAACCTCATTCAAATCAGCAAATCTGTTGGGTTGGAGCAGAAATGAATCAGTGTGCTTGACTGACTAATGGGTGGAAGAGGGTAGACAGGCACTGAATATTTTTCATATGGTGACATGTAAGTTATAGGAGTAGGGATAGAGTAGTTTGGTTGTCCCTGTCTTCAAAATGACTGGTTAAGGTTATCAACACACTCCTTGATCAGAAAAACCTGGTGAAGTTTTTCTGCTGTCCCTCTTGGCAGGATGATATTGTTTGTCAGTGACTTCCCAAATTACCAATATAATCGCTATATAACATATTCGACTGCTTTAAACTAACTAATTCACCACATATAGGATGTTAACTTCAAACAATGTCCTCCAAAATGTTGGGACTGTAAAAAAATGTTTGCCAACTTCGTGGTTAGATTTGAAGGCAACTAAAATGACCCAGTTTTGGGAAAAGACCATGGTCATGTTGAAAAGAAATAATAATAAACAATAACAACAATAACTCTGGGTAAGAGACTAGAATAGAATATTACTACAATATTATAATGTAATTTAATATGACATATTATAATATATTGTATTCCAATATAAAATGTTGAATTTAATCCCATGCTATTTTGGACTCAGTTTCGCTCTGGTCATAGTCTTGGTCTTTGAACCTGGTCTTGACTTGGTCTGTGATGTATTTGAGCTGGAATTATAAGGTAGTGGTGACTGCTGCCCTGCATACACACTGTGCATGTTACATAGATTAAAAATGCAGCTTTATGCAGTTGCACTGGAAAGAATGTGGAACACAAAAGCAGCATAAGTAATGGCAACATGTCACATGTGATATTGTTTGGAAGCTACCCTGCAGGGCTTTAGTGCCTGGGCAAATATAGAAATGTAAAAGTTGGTTAGAGAGGAGAGAGAGAAGAAATTGTGACAGCGAGGAGAAGATAGAGGAAGAAGCAAAACAAAGAATGGAATAACAGACAGAGGCAAAGAAGATGAGCCACCATAACAGCTCTTTTTTTGAGTTTGATCCAGTGTTCTACTTTATAAAATCAGGCCTTTTCTCTTTATTTTTAATCTACACATTGTTCAAGATGCCATTAGAGTTCCATTTTCAGAGCAGGAAGATTCATGCAAGTGATCATTATTTGTTAGTTTTACATTAATCAGTAGGTAAAACAGTAGGCTAAACATGTTGATTAATATATAAACAAGGCTGAATTACCATCTAGGCAAAGTGAGCAACAGCCCTTGGGCCCCAGGCCTGCAGGTTGTCTGTGTGGCATTGACTTTGTTGTAATTTGATAAATTGAAAATTAATAATGAAAAAGTAATTTGGTGATACCACAAAAGAACAATTAAAAAATAAAAATGTTAAGGACCCTAAGATGGCTTCTGCATTTTTACACAGTCTTGCAACTCTGTCTCCTAGAAATTCAATTAATAACATAACTTGAACCTAGATTTTGCACACTGCCAATATAATTTTCACTCAAGGAGGTGATTTTTTGTTATATTGGTCAGGAGTCTTAGGGAGTTGGTCTAGGTGGATGATGGATGGATGTAGCACAGGACTTTGACACTAGAGACTGGGTTTTCATTGTGAGGTGTACGTGTGATAAGGTTTAGTCAACAAAAGCACTTTGGTTAAAGGATAAGGCTGGAAATTTTCTATATTTTTCTTATTGTTAACAAATCTCATGGCAGAGCCAAACCATCAATGAACTGATCTACTAACAAGTATTGTGTGTGCCTGATATCTTATTCGTCTGTGCTGTAGACCTTTGTTGTTGTCCAAAAGCTATTAAAAACACATCAGTGAGCCACACTGTTTTACTGGATGATATGTTCCTTTGCCACAAAGAGTTTGGGTATGATAGCTTGTTTAGAAACAGCTCCAAAGGCTAATAATAGTGATCACATTTTCAGTCTCCAGAGAGTAGTTCTGTGTAAGGCTGAAGCCACTGAGCATATAATGGAGTTCTGTTTACAGAGCTTCATCAGCTTGTTGTGCTACATATTGTGATGGCCCCTGTCATTTTGGGGTTTACTGCTTATCCACCTGTTTTGTTCTGCCATACAGGTGGCTCATTACCCCAACTGGGAGCACCTGGCTGCGGTGTTCCCAGGGGATAAAGCCTGGCTGCAGCTAGCAGGCTGTGTCATTCTTCTCTGACTGCTTGCGGCTGCTGCTGTGTGGAGCTGTAGTTTTGTTATATTCTACTTACAAACATTCACGCACACATCTTACACCCATGCACACCATACACCACTAACACTACTGATATCCACACCCCACACTTTAGTTATATTTAGTTCTTTAATTTGGCTTTAATTTGGTAAATAAACTTCTCAATCAATCAATCAATCAATTTTTATTTACGCCAAATCACAACAAAAGTCATCTCAGGGCACTTTTCACATAGAGCAGGTCAACACTGTACTCTTTAATTTACAGAGACCCAACAATTCCCCCATGAGCAAGCACTTGGCAACAGCAGTAAAGAAAAACTCCTCTTTAACGGGTAGAAACCTCAAGCAGAACCCGGCTCTCGGTAGGTGGCCATCTGCTTTGACGGGTTGGGTTGAGAGAGAGAAAGAAAGAGTATCATTATCGACGTCCACATGAATATTAAAATCACCTACTATAATTACTCTGTACTAAGGACTAAGTTTGATAAAAAAAAAAAACTCTGAGAATTCAGATAGGAATTCAGAGTATGGGCCAGGAGGACGGTACACTATAACAAATAGAACTGGCTGTTAAGTTTTCCAGGTTGGCTGAGAGAGACTAAGAGCAAGGCTTTCGAATGAGTTATAATTAAATTTAGGTCTAGGGTTGATGATTAGGCTTGAGTTGAAAATGGCTGCAACTCCACCTCCTCGGCCAGTGCCTTGAGGAATGTGAGTATTAACATGACTGGGGGGAGTGGATTCATTTAGGCTGATATATTCTTCATGACACAGCCAGGTTTCAGTAAGACAAAATAAATCAATATGATGATCTGAGATTAAATCGTTTACTAATACAGCTTTAGATGACAGAGATCTAATGTTCAAGAGTCCACATTTAATTATCTTATTTTGTTGTACTATTGCAGTAGTGGTTTTAATTTTTACTAGATTTTTATGACTGACTCTTCTTTTGTTTACTTTAGATTTAATTGATTTAAGTGGTGGGGGGACAGACACAGTCTCTATGTGGTTTTGGGTGGGTAATTGTTCTAATGGAAATGCAGAGAAGCGTGTAGGACTGCAGCTCTGCTTCCTGGTCTCAACTCTGGGTTGTCATGGTTTTGGTCTACTAATAAACTTGGCCATATTTCTAGATATGAGAGCAACTCCTTCCAAAGTGGAATGCATGCCGTCTCTCCTAATCAGACCAGGTCTTCCTCAGAAAGTCTGCCAATTATCTATGAAGCCCACATCGTTTGCTGGACACCACCTCGACAGCCAGCGGTTGAATTGTGACATGCGGCTATACATGTCATCACTGGTCAGATTAGGCAGCAGCCCAGAGAAAATTATGGAGTCCGACATTGTTTTTGCAAATGTACACACCAACTCAACATTAATTTTGGTGACATTCGATTGGCGTAATCAGGAGTCGTTGCCGCCAACATGGATGACAATCGTACAATATTTGCGTTTATTCTTAGCCAGCAGTTTTAAATTTGACTCAATGTCACCCACTCTGGCCCCAGGAATACATTTAACTATGGCTGCTGGTGTCGCTAACTTCACGTTTCTGACGATGGAGCTGCCAATAATCAGAGTTTGTTTCTCAGCAGGTGTGTTACTGAGGGGAGAGAACCTGTTTGAAATGCGAACTGGTTGGTGGTGAACCGTGGGCTTCTGCTTAGGGCTATGCTTCCTTCGGACAGTCACCCAGCCACCCTGGCTTCCCGGCTGCTTGGGAACTACCGGGGGAGTAGGAGCTACACTAGGTCGGCCCACACAGGATACTGGGGGCTGGCTAACTACATTAGCTACTGATTGTTTTTCCATGGTGCGAAGCCGCGCTTCCAATTCACTGAGCCTCGCCTCCAGCACTGCAAATTAACTACACTTATTACACGTACCACCATCACTAAAGGAGGCAGAGGAATAACTAAACATTTGACACACCGAGCAAGAGAGAGAGTAGGAGAACGAGAGGGAGAGAGAGAAGCCATCGCTAACTGCTTAGTTTAAGTTAGCTGCTAATGCTAGCTGCAGAGCTAAAATAACTAATAACTGTGCGATTGGCGAGAAAAGTTGCTAAGAGAAAAGCACTGAGAGTGCTTGTGTAGAACTAGCAAAAGTTTAAATATACAGCAGGTATTAATATGATATATATATATGTGATATATAGCAAAATCAACTGAGTTGAGAGCAGCAACAACGCTATCAGTAAACACGGTCGGCAACCGGAAATGACACAATACGCTTACCGTAGCACGTCAGCACGTCAGTCACAGATCAACTTTCCTGCTTCATCGATACATCAGATTGATTACTATCTTCTTTGGTTAAAAGTTTCATGGTGTGTCTCCCTTTTTTGTGGCCACTTGAGCCAAGTCATAACAACATCACAACCTCTTGACTTTGTACTACATTGTACATTCAGAGATTTGTTGACAATGAAGAAATTTGTGCCCTTGACGAACTTTCAGATTTTATGGGGGAGTTATTATTGTGCACAACTCCAACATGAAATTATTCATTCAGCGACATAACTCATATTAGAGTAGGTATAATAACAGGGAAATAGTCCTCCTTGTTGGATACACAAGAGAGGTTATGATTTTATATGGTATAGGTCTTTTAAGGTTAAGTGACTGAGATGCAACCACAAAAAACACAACCAAGTCCACTTTAGTTACATATTTATTACTAATACTACAGCTGTAATTACTAAACACTACAATATATAACAAGACAGGGAAACAGGGAAACAAGAGGGAGAGGGAAACTGGAACATAAACTGGCTAGCGAATGATTCGAATGCATGATGCAGTTATCTATTGTGTAGTTGGTATGAGAGACTTGATAAACGGATGAGATGAGTGTTACCTGAGAAGCAGCGAATCAAATCCATGGCACAACAGCCTAGTTCTGCATTGCCAAATGAACTTGGAAGCACCAGGGTTTAAGCAAGTTGATGAATGTTCTGCAGGAATACTTGCTCGCTCCCTGGGGTGGCTTCTCACAGAGAATGGAGTTCGATGTGTTGAGGTGGGAAGCTGGAGTCTGGATTTTTTAATGAGTAAGTTGGACAGTCCAGATTTGAAAAGTTCCCAACCAAAAAGATTTTCTGGTTTATGCTCTCCTAGGCTTGATCCTCAAGTCATGACTCTAGACTTTTGCGGTTTCACCTCCTATTGTTGTGAATCACATCTTCAGACTTGCAAAATGCAAGCTATCAATCGGCATGGCAGAAAGCAAGAAGACAAAGATAAAAGCAAGGAAAGTTTCAGTCAGAGTCAGTCCCCTCCTGTCAACAGAGAGGCGAGTGAAACTCCTGAATGTGGTTATTCTTTTAATCAAAGTATTTACAATTTAACAATTGTGTGATTCCTAATTTTGCATTTTTGATAGAAGCTTTAGCATTCTGTGATTGAAACATGCAGAATGGCACTAAACAAGATTTTAGTGTTATCAAGGATGATGGAATTGCCTTTTTTTTTTTTACTTAAACTCTGGTGCTTCCATAATTTCTAACTTCACACCTTAGTGTGAATCGATAGTAGAGTGTGTTCTTGTAGCTTGAAGCATCAAAGGTGGTTTGGGTCAGTGGTCTGGTCTAGTTACCATGCAGGAGATGGCGGGTTCCTTATCTGATCCTTTTGGTTTTCAGGATGTTGTTTAGAAGGTCTGGACAGGGAGGAGTTTGGAACTCTCACTTTTGTGTTATTGGCCAACATTCCTGGGGAGTTGAAGAAAGAGCTGGTCTGTTGCTTGAGGCTTGTACTGTCTGCGTTTGAAACATGCAGAGACTTTACCCCACCACAATAAGAAAAGAATAACAGAAAATCACCAGCCATATTCTTGAAGGTTTGGGAATGATGGTGGTTAAATATTTTTCAAATGGATATGTTCAAATGGAACATATCCATTTGAAAAATGGATATTGTGCTTTAGTTATTACGAGCAGATATATAGGAAAAAATTAATGAAATGTGAACATTTTGCAGATGTGTTTAGTATGAATATTTTGCAACTTGACAGTAATCAGCAGGACAACATCATTTGTCTGTGCTTTCTAAAACAGTTACAAATCACTGTTAAAAATAATGTTTTATGATGTGACGGCTCTAGTTTCAAGGTCTGGTTAGGTTTAGGGAAAGATCATGGTTTGGGTTAAAATGACCACTTTGTTAAGATTAGAGAAACATGTGGTGTGGGTTAAAGTTACTACTTCCTTAAAGTTAGGCAGTAAAGGTACAACAATAACCACGAGGTTAAGGTTAGGGGATGATCATAGTAACAGTTTTTAAAAAATTGTCCTGACTCACAGTTGGAAATTTGACACTCACGGTTGGAAACAGAAAAGGGACAGCGGCCTCCTCTTTCAAAGTCCACTGTTGGGTAACACACACTATCAATATGAATGTAATTCCAAGGGAGCAAAAAAATTGGCAGCATTATGTTTCTTGCAGAACATATTTGCAGAGACCCTGTCTTATAAAGGGACCTACTGTAGTGTCAAAATCTAAATTTAAAACCTTAAAGTTGTAGATGATATTATGCTTACATTGTGCATATCCTTAAACATGTAATCTTTAATCAAACTGTCACAAAATGACACTCAGCAAACCTGGGGCCGAGTTGAATTCCAGCAAAGAAATGCTGTATAGATTCAGATGTTCTGGGCTAAATGGGTTGAGGTAACATGTGTGGAGGGGCTGAATGGGAGCCCATAACTCAGTTTTTCCCAACAGCTTGCTAACCGGTTGATTTGGCCCTGTATATGACCATGGTCCCATCTTTAGCAAAGCATGCTTTGTACAGTTTATAGCACATAATTGACCTTGACTCATACATCACTGACTAAGAACATTGAACAGTATTAGAAGAGTGAACTATCCTAAGCTTTTTAATTGTATTTATTAAACACCAGCGGCTCTGCTTCTACCCACTCCATCATGAGTGTTTCATTTTGCTAAGTTAGCCTATTATTTATAAAGCCAGGGACTCACTTATCAGCTCTGCTCAAAATGTTATTACAATTTATTGCAAAACTCCAAAAAATAACAAAAAAAACCCAACTCCCAACAGATCAGGAGGCATAATAGGGGTGCATGTTCTCCTCAGTGTCATGTCCATGGAAACTAGTTTAACAAGTTGTGAGTGCAGAACTGTCTGCTCTGAAGTCACAGTAAATGACAACACAGTTTGTTGATAGAAATGAGCTGGTGAGCTGGAGCTGGGGGATGTGGGAGGCACAGATACACGCCTCTGTCCTCTAGCAGCATGGATAATCCCAGAGAGATGGCAAAACAGATAGGAGGAGGCACAGAGAGATACATATCAACCCACCCGAGAAAATGAGAGCCAGTCAGGTAGAGAGCTGTGCCTGGAAACAGAAATGGGATGGAGCAGAGAGAGATAGACATCATGCTGCAACACTAGGCTGAAGGAAAGAACAGCCGCAGGTCTGTGGCTGCTGGAAATGGGAAAAAAGAATGAGGCAAATAATGAGAATGAAGAGGGAAGGATCGGTGTCAGCCCATTGCTCCGCTGGTACATTATTAAAGATACACTCAGCAAACACACACACACACCCAGACAAAATGGAAGGCATCACCACCATCATGAAGAGACAGTAATGAAGAAATGTGTAAATGTAGGAGGATGTGGGGGAGAGGCAGAGCATGATTCATTATGGCTCAATAAGATTTCTGAAATGTGGTTAGCTAAATGAAAACAGTGTATGGGCTCATGAAGAAGACGACCGGAGATAAAGGAGCTGAATGGATGAAAATAAACAAAAAGGACAGTTTTGCAGCATAATAATACATGATTGGAAAAATTACCCAAACTGTTTAATAACCTTTGCATTTGAGAAATACAATCCATCAGCATTTTAATATAACATACATATTCATGTAAATATATTAATAGGATACATCATAATATTAATAAATATATTAAACACTGTAAGGCTGATGAAAATAATTAGAGCCTGTAAAAAAAGAAACTATATGAATGTTTTGAAAAATGCATCAGTTTTTGAGCATGACAGTTCATCCTTGACCTTGGGAGCAGTAAGTGAATTGAATAGTAGTTTGACAAAATAGTAATAATACTAATAGTCTTACTAATAAATGAATAGTAATACTACTAATACTAACATTACTCATTTCTTCTTCCACTGTCAACTGAGCAACTCCCTCTATTGAAGAAGATTGTGAAATGCAGTTGAAAGCTCTGGAAAAAGCTAGTTTGTGGACCTTACAATTATAATAACAGTTTTTTATTCTTGAGCATTAGAGCCTGACAATGCAGGATTTTTTAGGCAAACAATGTGTTGATATTTGAGGCTATTGAAAAATCTAAGGGTCTATGGGTTGATAATAATTTTTAACAAGCATATTTGATTTAAATGATCCCTTTAATGTGGTTACTAAAGGACTGTAATAAAACTATGTAGTGAATGGGACATTTACAGTGTAAAAATGAACTTGTCCATGCTCTGTGGAAGACAAATGTAATGGAGACACTGTTTCTAAATTACCTCAAACATATCTTTGACATATCTTAACATTGCTTCTGATTTAGTGGCCGGCATATATGCTCATACTGATATACAATGGTGCTTTGTGGTATAGGCACTCAGGTAATCAACTAGGAGGCCAATATGTGGGGGATGCTCGGAAAAGGAAAAAAAAAACCATGAGACTCTGAATGACAGTTGGCCTATCACTGCAGATACACTGTATCTGTGAGAGGCTGAAACCAGCTGCTGGTTGGAGTGTAGTGAACAAGGCTGGATTACCAACTAGGTGGACAACTGGCCACAGATTTGCAAGGACCCTAAAGGCCCCAGGTTTACTATGAACAAGCAATTAGTGTGTGGAAACTTGATTAATTGGTCATTGTTAATAGATTTGTTGTGGAATAGCACCACTGAAACACCATATAATAGTGGCTTCAGGCGGTTCCAGTTTTGAGAGGGTTGGGGGGGTGGGGGTGGGATGTGGGGTTTTGGGGGGCTGTGTCAAATCTGGTTTTATATTATTTCATTTAATATGATTATATTTACATTGTGCAGTACATTATTCCTAACGCATAAACATTTTCCAGAGTAACAGTACTGGTTTTTGGGGCTCTTGTAGAGAAGCTGCCACGTGCACTGTTCTTTAAGCACGCTTATGCATTTTATTTCTTATGAATTAAACTTTTTAATCATGGGAGGAAGATTAGATTGGTTACACTGCTAGTAGACAAGATGAACAACTGTGTTAGAATATATCTGGTTATTTGATTTTAAAAAAAGTTCAAGGTAAGAGACTGTGTACATAAGAATTTTGGTGCAGAAGTTAACTACGACTCCCAATGTGTAGCCTATTTCAGTAAGAAACAGCCAATCACTGAGCGTAAAATTCATTCATGTATGCCACTAACAGCGAGCAGAAGCTAAAGATATTACAATGTTGATTTTACAATCTACAGACTGAATCAGTTGTCTTTTACTTTCTGGGTCACTTTTGAGTGAATTCAACAATTATCGCGCCACATTTTGTTTACAACGTTAGCGACAACGCGTCTTGAATTCATTACACTATGATTCACACCCCTGGCTTCTTCTCCATAGCAACGGTGGCCAAGGCTCATGGGTATTGTAGTGTTCTTAGCCGTCCGTAAAAATCATGAAAAAAAAAACGACATTTCTCAGAAACAAAGTGTAAATAATGTGCACTGGTGATCAGAATGTAAAGCTGTGGGATCGTTACATTATCTGAGAGAGTCCTGAGTTTCTATGTTCAGTAACATTGAGTAGATCGTTTAAAGAAATATTTGAAATGGGAATATAGAATGGGGAAATACACTTCCAGAACCACCATCCCCTCACACTTCACAACCGAGACAGTGGTAACCAAGGGGCCCACAGTTTATTTCTACCCTGGGCCCCATAACGTGTTAATCTCGTTCTGATTGGATGTGTGCGTGTGTTTTCACTGGAAAATTCTAGCACCCAACAATGATCTTGATGAATGTTTTCCATGCTTATGAGAATACAAATGGCCCTAATATAAAAAGTGGAAGAAGGAAGGACACAGGAGTAAGAACCTTTACATGCTTAAGTGCGCGTGGACAGACTGAAGACCAAAAATCCACACGGTGAAGTTTTACTTTAACGGGTAATGAACATGTCCTGCAGGCTGGCGGTGGGGCGGAGGATACAAAGACAGAGGGAGGGCAGGGGGAGAGGCTTGTTGTGGAGGAGCGGGTGCAGGGGAGGGTGGGGGGAGGAAAGATAAATGAGCAGGGCTGTGTTAAGGGATTGCAAATTCAAAGTGGTTTGTGAAACGGAGAGACTGAACATCCCTCCTCCTCCTCCTCCTCCTCCTCTCTCACATGCTGCTGCTGCAGTCAGCCTCAATCTAACGCACAGAGCTACGAGCCGCACACTGCTCCAATCATTTTTTCTCTCTTTCTCCTCCTGAGGGCTCACCGCATTCCTGCAACACCGAGGACACTTTCTCATCTTGAGATCGACCTTTCTTCTCTTTCTTTTCTTCTTCTTCTCCATTAGGCTCCACTGGATTATTAAGAACACAGAATTCTCGTGTATTGCGATGCTCTCATACAGCATGTGATGTGCCTTGTAATGAGCCTTTCGACAAGAGAGCCGTGGGTATGTAGGCGGATAGATGAGGAATGGCAGATAGATGACGCGGGTATACGGAAAAAATAAAGCTCTCTGCGTGATTCTTCGTCAACGCAGTGTGGATTTTTGTTCATATTTCGTAAGGAGGAAAGGGACGCGGTGTCATCTGTGTGAAACAGGCTTCGCGAGTTTAGTTTCAGCACCTTGGACAGCGGAGCGAGCTTAATCTCGACTTCATATCCCAGTTCATTTAGCTCCAGCCTGTTCTCATTTTAATCAACGGTCTCTATTCATCTTCGAACTTCTTCTCTGCATTTTACTGAATTCCTGAAACGAGTTGCATGGGCATCGTTTTCCGCGCATGCAGCGCAGGTTAAAAGACCTTTGACGGTCAAGGTTTATGGAGTTCTATTCAACACATGGTATTCTAGATAACAGTAATTTCCATAATCCTGAATTAGTTAAAGCTGAATAAGATTAATTCTGTTTATTGCCATTGTTTATCAGCTGTTAGATGTTATTTCTGCTCCAATGAAACCGTTATCACTCAAGTAGCCTTAATTGGTATTCTCAATGTGCTCCCATCTCTGAGGAAAACTCTACTTGTGCCGCTCATGGGAATTCATCCCTCTTGACCCACGCACAGTGCACCCTGCAGACTCAAAGCTGAACATTACTGGAGGAATAACGTGACTTATTTGAGTACCTCTGAGCCTCCAGCACCCACCAGCCATGGCTGCGCTCCTCAGCTACTTTATGACCCTTACCCTTACTGTCCTCCTGTCCTGCTCCTGCCCGGCTCTAGGCAAGAAAAAGCTCTACATCGGCGCCCTCTTCCCCATGAGCGGTGGCTGGCCTGGGGGCCAAGCCTGCCTCCCCGCCGCTCAGATGGCCCTGGACCTGGTGAATAAGAGGACTGACATACTACCAGACTACGAGCTGGAGCTGATACACTACGACAGTATGGTGAGTAACTCAGTACCTCAGTTTGGTGAAACTCATTGTTTCATTAACAATATAGACTCAGTCTTTCCCATCCTTCACTACAGTGCATGTGAATCAGAATCAGAGTTGGTTTTATTTGTCACGAGTTGTACATGCTGTAACTCAACAACACAAAAGGTTGAGACGAGATTTCCTGTTGATTATGCATCACCATTTCAAGTGTTTTCTAACCCATGTTCTGTTTCACAATTACTGTGTCTGTATGGGTCGAAAGCGCATGGCCAAATAGGTAATACCAAAATTAGGAATTTATGATTTATAACTATAATTTATTAATCATTAGTAACAACTTATAAACCTTTTATAAAAAGTAGAAAGTACTGGTGAAAAAGCTAATTGTTAGGCTGTTCTGGAAATGGTTGTCTTAAACCTTGAATGAGGTGAGAGCATAGCATTGCATCTCTTAATTAACTTTTCATTATTTATAACTGTGGAGTCCATGCAGCAGAATGTGGTTGTTTTATTTATATTGCTACACAGTGATTACATTTTCCACATCATGTCAGGCCATCATTAGGATAATTGGCAGTCCTCTCTCCTCTGTGTATTGTATGTTTTAAAATGCAGCATTCGGGTCATAAAATGGGTCGCAGCCCACAGAGAAATGACTAACTACTGTATAGTGGCACAACAACTGCATCTGTGTGTGTTTGCATAAGAGCAGGAGCTGTAAAATCAGCTCACATTCATACAATACCACCCCCTCTATTAATGGCTCCCTGTCTGCTCAGTTTCTAAACTTTACTGCTTATCTGTTTCTGTTTCTGTCTAAGCTCTACCTTAGCTAGGGCAGGGAATGATTTGGTTGAGGAAACATAATTAGAAAAAGAAAAGTATGGAGGTCAAGATGATAGGTAAGACAAAAGTGAACTAAACTTGTGATCAGCATTTCAGTTTCTACCTGTTGGACCAAGTCAATGTGACATTGGGTTGCTTCATGCTTTTCTGTGAGAAGTAAAAGCAGACTGTCTAGTCTGCGTTGACCTACTGCATGTTACTTAGTAATATAACTGTGTTTTTTGGTGTGTGTGTCTATACAGGCAAACACAGATGACTATAGACATGTAGAGAACTGAACAGCTGTTTGAACCTTTTGAATACTTTGCCAAATATGTTTTGGAGGAATAATGACTGCTGCCTGAAAGAGAACAGAATTACTGTCTTTGCAATAAACTCTATAGACTGGGCCCAGAATCCGTTGATATTGTAATAAAGTGAGTGCATATGTCATTTGTTGGTCCAAGAAAGTGGATTTAGTGTTAAGTTACTCTTTAGAAGTAAGTTACACTTAATCCAAAGCTTTGTGTTTTGTATTACCATGAAAATGTTGGTAACCCTTCCTTTTACAGTCCCCTAATTAGTATTTGCCTGGTAAATATATGGTATGGTATATGTTTGGGTAAATACCACTGGTAAATAAGTAGGTAAATACAGAGAAACTGCCGCTGAAATACTGAGAAAAAAACCTCCACTATTACCCGTTAACTCCATTGTTTTTATGGAAAAAAACTGGCAGCTGTGGTTGCTAGAACAATTCCGTAAAAAATACAGTAAAAATGTAAACAACTTTACAGAACAACATGTAAATTTTACAGTTTAAAACTGTTTCAATTTAAAATAGAATTATATTTAAAACCAGTAAATCCAACAGCCCTTTTCTGCTAAATTAGCACGACCATGCTGCTATTAAACCAGTTCTTTCAGTAACATTTACATGCAGTTTTCGCTTATCATACACTGAATCCCATTCAATTTTATTAATAATTACCAAAGAAACAACATAGTTCAACTGTAAAATCCTCATTATAAGACTGTCATTTAACTGAATTTTCCTGCAAATTTTACTTAAAAGTTGTTTATAAAGTAGTGTCTTTGCAGTATTAATGACAAGAGTTTTACATAAAAGCATTATCTAAAAACTGAATTTTCTGTAAAATTTCTTCATTACAATCACAAAGGCGTATAATCCTGACTCAATCTCAACTGTCAAACTGTCTAAAAGTAATTTTCATCACCTGCTACAATTATTGCTCAATGAAAAATAGAAACTGTTTTGCTACTTTACATGCATATTGGGCACTTCTATCTTAGACTTTTTGATTTAAAATGCACTGGCTTCTTACAGATGTTTGACTTTTACCAGAAATGTGAAAAGTGTAATCCAGTGTACACAGATTAAGCATTTAAAATTTGAAAAGCAGAGCTAGATATACCTGTGTGTTATTTTAAAGATGAAAAAATCCAATAACTTGCATTTCCAAAAGTTTATTCACCTTAAAGCAGTGAAAAATAACAGCCTTTCTTAACATACTTATTTGTAATATGTGCTTTACAAACATAACAATGGAGCTCCTGTGACAGATTAGTAATCATCTTATTGGAATTGAATGAAGAAAGGTGGAGGGAAACAAATAAAGACGAGAGAAATACAAGGCAAGAAAGAAAAAAATATAGGACCATTATAGGACCATTACAGGGTTAGGGACCATTATGGGGCTATTTTTTTTATTTTTTGAGTTTTCTGTAAAATTTAATCATTACAATTTAAAGGCATAAAATTCCATTCTATGACTCTTATCTAATATCACTCTCAAATATAAACTGTAAAACTGTCTAAAACTAATCACCTGTTAGGATTATTCCTCAGTGAAAAAATAGGAACTGTTCCTCTACATTACAGGTATACTTTTAGATGATTTAATTTAAACTGCACTGCCCTCTTGCATTGCATTTGAGAAGCAAAGCTAGTAATACCTTAAGAGTTACTGTACTGAAAGATAAAAAAAATCCTATAGTAACTTGTATTTCCAAAAGCTAACCTCAGACCAGTAAACAATAACATATGTCCATTCTCAATGAATGTACTCACAGTAAGTACTTACCAACAGTAAAATAGAGAGCATGTGCAGATTAGTGGGACGGCTGTGGCTCAGGAGGTAGAGCGGGTCGTCCACTAATCCTAAAATCGGCCGTTCGATTCCCGGCTTCTCCAGTCCACATGCCGATGTGTCCTTGGGCAAGACACTTAACCCCAAATTGCTCCTGATGGCTGTGCCATCAGTGTATGAATGTGTGGGACCTTGCATGGTAGCCCCTGTACCCATTCAGCGAATGAATGTGTGTGAATGGGTGAATGTGATTCGTAGTGTAAAAAGCGCTTTGAGTGGTCGGAAGACTAGAAAGGCGCTATACAAGTACAGGCCATTTACCATTCATTTAGTGCTAATCTTACTGGAACTGAAAGAGGAAAGATGGAGGGAAAGAAACAAAGATGAGAAGAAAAAAGAATGAAAGAAAGAAAGAAAAGAAAGAAAAGACTTTCCTCCTGAAAATGTCTTAAGGACAATTAAGGGCTTATTTTTTATGAATAAATGTAAGAATTTTAACATCCTTTGGATTACTGTATTACTGTACTGATTTCCTCATTATGAAAAATAGAACAAATGGACCAATATCCTCAAACAAGCCCTTCAAATTGAGGTACAGGCATGCAGATGATAAAATAAACAGCAATAAAACTCAGTAACAATTGCATACAAACTCCTTATCAATTTTGTCTGAAACTTTCACTTGCTTCTTTAACATTTTAAGAACTGAGCAGATAATGAGCTGAAACACACTTTCAAACTGCTTCACTCTCTAGTCAAGCAATTTTCATTTCTTTTTCTTAATGCAATACTTCAAGTACGGTGCAACATCGTAGGATAAGACACCCTCAAATATGTCATGGCCTAAACAAGGTGAAAGACCAGGCTGGCAAACATGAAAAGATTTCAGAGCATTGAAAATGGAGTTTACCTTTATGCCTTTGATGTCTTGACTGTCTTGAATTAGGAGATCACCAACAGCAGAATCATAACTTTCAGGTGTGTGCTGTGGACCACATACATTTGGATCATCACTCTCAAACTTACTCCGCGTGATTCCACAGTACCTACAAAATTAATGAGAATGACTAAAATTTTCAGTAAACCCACCAATGCCATGTGAACCCAAATTATCACCAGCAATACAATACAGAGCCCCTTTTACAGTTTCACCACTTCACAGTGAACGTGTTTTTACAACCAGTTGCTGCACATGACACAGGTCACCCCTCCTCTATATGCTCATTCAAGTGGGATATAAGTTCTTTCACTGTGTGAACACAGCGAAATTGCACACTTGGCATTTGGCGCTATATAAATAAAATTGAACTGAATTGAAAACTTAAGATCTGTAACAACAGAGCTAGCAGTAGCAGAGGGTGCAGGCAAATTGTGAACACAATAGAAATGAGCTTTAAAAGCTGCATAAGTATAAAATGGGTGCTTGCAGTTGACGCCAACACATTTAAAAAAACAACGGGGTTCACTCCTGTGAACTCTAAAATGCAGCACATAACCCCTCAACGTATCTAGTGTTTTGCTGCAAAAATGGCAGGTAATCATTTTTGCAAGCTAACAACCTTGCCTATTTTTCAAAAGTTTTTTACCCTCTTCGGGCGTCGCTGAAAAAAACACAGCTCCACAACAGCATGGAAACAAACTGAAAATTAATGAGTTCAGCGTTTAGCACGAAACCCACCAGACTAATTAACCCTGTCAGTCGGTGTTAATTCTGCAAAGTATACCTTCAGTCACAAACAGAAGCTAATATTTTTCGGTTAACAAACGGTCATGGTATGTATTTCAAGTTTGAAGAAAATGAAACGTTAGCATACCTGTGCCCATGATGCCACCACGTAAACAAATGTTCACTGCAATTACCTGTACTGCCAAGCACATTTTATTTTGTTTGTGAACATGAATAGAAATAAAAAGGTTTCACAGAACAAGTAACACTCAAATGTTTTGAAATCCATTGGCTATTAGCAACACATACTCGTTAGTTCTTTTATCAGGAGGATATAAAAATAATTGATGTGTAATGCAATTTTTTGAAGAACCCTTTCCCCTAGCCTACTGCTATATTGTTAAATATAGGCCTACTCAATTCTACCAATTTCTAAAGCGTAATACGGTTTCTTTCAGTCTAAAAAAAATCTACCTGACAAAAAATTATTTTAACACTAACATGTTGTAATTTTAAGTGTATTATATTGATTTTTATATTACAGGTTTTCTGTGTTTAAACTACAGTAATCTGTAAATTCTACCCAGAAATATGATTTCAGCATATTCTTACTTTAAAAATAACAGTTATGCTTGGTTAAGTATTTCACAAAATATAACTGTGAATTAACCACTGCTTCATTATCTTTCTATTTAAACTTTTTTTTATATTGTGATTTTTACAGCACTTCACTGTTAATTTCACAGACATTTTTTTACAGTGTATACATCAATTCAACTTACAATTATAATGATCCAAGGTTTATGTTGGTATTGTAACAGCCCAAGTTTAATTATGTACTATCTAGAAATCAAGATAGTATTTTCCAATAAATAACTTTTTCATATATAGTTATTGTTCATGCAGTATATAAAGGGTTTATTATATACTTACCTAGTAACAACCTCCGCAGGAACAGTTTTCCTCTAGTGTCATGGTACATCTTCTTAAGTACTGTATAGGTTCCTGCAGATGATTTTACAATTTTTTTTTTATAATTTACTTACATTTTACAGTAAGTACTTTTTACAGTAAGTAAAGCATTGCAATTTACGGAGTAACTAAACTGAAACTATACTGTAGAAGAAGAAAAGAAATAAATTCATATTAATAATTGTATTTACCTTTAATTATTAATAATTATCTTTGATAATTGAACTATTCAACCCTTTAGTTGCTCTAAAGACTGTGGCCAGTACCCCACTCTTCAGACCAAAGGGGGAAATGCTGGGCCTCATGTACCATGTGCATGAGACAAAGGCCCTGTTTACACCTGGCATTAACATGCACCTTGGGTGTTCCGATCACAAGTGGACAGCTCTAAGTACGTCTGTTCACACCTGGCATTAACATACGTCTCCACATGCATCTTGAGTGACCACTTGTGATTGGATCTCACTTCCCCGCTCTATATGCAAATAAACACGTACATCATTTCTGTTTGCGAGGACCAAATTCATTGTTGTTATTTAACCAGTGGGAGGACCGGGGGTCTTTGTACCCTCTGCCCAAAGCTGTGTTCAACTTGTTTGATAACAGGATAAACAAATATACAATGCATTGTGTGCCCCCTCACAAAAATCAAATGTCTGTGTTGATTTGCTCTAGCGCCGCATCTGAACATATATATGACAAATATAGAGTTATATGCAGCAATCTCCCTGCAGCTGCGTCTCTCCACTGAGAGACACTGTGCGCATTTACGCACGAGGCACAGCAGCCTAACTTCATTGATTATTTAAATCTCGGACACGCTGACAGGATCAGTCAGGATCTAATGTTAATTAAAGTTGTGTGTTCTTCTACATATCCAATATGTTATGCTGTTACACATACACAGTCCAGGTTCATACTGTCTGGAGTAAAGCAGCTATCCTCCTGATAAATCTTGAGCTCCATTATGTCGAGCAGCAAGCCACAAGACTAATAAGTGTAGTTCCTTTAATTCTCATGAAAAACAGAAAAACAAAATAATGCATTTCTTTATCCTGTTATCAAACAAGTTGAACACAGGAGGCAGCAATTCAATTCCCCTGCCTAGTCTCCCGGAAAATAGAGGACGTCAGTGGAGTAGGTGGTCCTTCAGGGCCAAAGGCAGGCCCCCACACACTCATAAAGCCTGATAACAAAGAAAGGTGCCAAGTCAAACAAAGGGACTCAAAACGGACTTCAACTCCCATTGTGCCCTGCAAATCATACCTAGGTGTGAAATCTCGTGAGTCAAACTCTTGGCTCCCATTGGACGAGATCCGCTCGAAATGCATGGGGGTTTTCCCCCTCCGGCCATGATGTCACCAAGAGTATAAACACAGGAGGCACTTCTCAAAGTGCATTTCCAGCTGTTCACATGGCTAATATAAGGAAGTAACTACGTATGTACGTGACTGTAACTAGGCCATACAATTTCAGTCTTGCTGGACGAGTAGAAATTTCTCTGTGTTCAGCTGAGCACGTTACTGGATCCAAAGAAGACCACTGTGCTGCCCAGCACTCTCACCCTTTCCTGCAGAAGTGAAGAAGAAGGATAACCCCACTTTTCTTCAACTGAGTCGACTCTGCTTTCTCCCCCGCAATGTCACCGAGGATCAGCTGCTGTGAACCTGCCAACCTGCCAAGGATGGCCCCATCATTACGGATGGACTGAAACACACCCTTCCTTAAGTGACACAAGTAAGAGGTTTAAGTCTGAGCAGAGATAGGTTATTAAAGTGTGTGTATTTTCAGCCTCAATGCTGTTTGTTGTGAAGTTAATGGAACATGAGTCCAGTTGTTGCTGCTGAAGATACTGTGAAGTATTGTTGCTGTTTGTTGCTTGTTTGGTTGTGTTTATCATGCTCGATTTGTGTTTGTCCAACTGCTTGGACCGTTTTGTGTTAGCTTGCCATCGTGTGTGAGACTGTGGGTTGCATTTTATTTGTTGAAATCAGACTGCGGCCGACGAATAAGTACGTTTGCACTAGGGGTGTGCCCAAATACAAATATGTTATTCGGCAAAGCACAAATAGTGTTTTGTTGTTTGTTTGTTTTTTTACAAATATTTGTTTCATACAAATATTTTAAAAATTATTTGTTTTCAGGAAGAAAAAAACACCCATGTCAACTACCAGTGCACGGGTTGGTTACATCACTATCTCAGTATCTCTCCTCTGCTCCACTGTTATGTCTATCAGCAGGTCCCAACAAGGAGTCACATCCACCTGCTACATGATGCACCTTTCCTAATTTGGACATCACACCCAGAGTTGGGGGTGTTCCCCAGAGATAAAGCTGAGCTACTGACACACACGAAGTGACTCTCCATAACCTGTCGTTCCCCTTCTCCTTTCCACAAAGTTAGGATGTAAAAAATAGGCAATAAATGAAAAGAGCAAAGCAATAATCGCCTTTGAAGTTCTTCCCTACACGTTACACGCTGTTCTGTCTCTTTGTTATGGGTGTATAAATAGGAAGAGGTCTGTCTGCAATGAGGTGATAAGTAAAGTTTTAGCTCAGTAGTCAGCGCAGTCGTCTATGACCTAGGAGACTCCAGTTTGAGAACCGGTGTAGGGACCTCCTTCGTAAGGTAGTTTATTCATGAACACTTATTGTAACACTTTAATTTTCTAAAATTAAAAGCGCAATAAAAACAAAAGCAAAAACAGGATTTTTAAGCCTCTTTCCACTTTTATTTGAATACAAATACAAATAATTTCGCTGCCTCAACAAATACTGATACAAATACAAGTACTGGGCTGCACTCATTCGCGCCATGTCTCTGTATAAATAAAAGCAAGCACGAATTCTCCTCACGATTGCTGAGAAATTTCGCTTTTTGGTGCTTCTACCTCATTTGCTAACAATGCACATACCTGCTCCTATAAATACACACGCACACATTTGGTGAGCAGATAACTCTATAGCAGAGCTTAGCCCTGTCCCCAAGTTATCTTATTGTTAGAGACACATGTTGAGCCGGTAGATGCCGTTACCCATCGTCTCTGTTCAAATCTTGCTGTCATCTTCTGTGACCCAAATTCTTGCGTAACCCCCCACGACTGCCACAGCTACAACCATCTGAGCTTTTTTTTTCTTTTGTAGCTCAATAACAAACAGTATTGTGCTCTAGGTTTAATACACAATACAAACTATAACTCACTGTAACTTCTATTAAATGCAAAAGACACATCACTCCCTAATATAAGTGAGTGAAACTGTGACATATAAAGCAACATATTCCTTTGAAATTTACCTTAAAACAGCATAAAACATGTGAGTTTACACTCTGGACATAGAGGTAACTTGTACAAACTTCTTGCCAAAGTCTGCCTAGCATGGTGCATAATTAGCAGTTAGCATGCTAATAAACATTAATTTGGTTGTTAAAACTTTACCATAAGGCAGGCAACACATTACCATAAGACAGACAGTGTCATATATCTTAAATATGAATGCTCACCCAATAGGAGAATATCACAAAAGCAAGTGATTTGACGCTGGTGAGTGCATAGAGTGAGCAACTTGCTCTCACAGGCTAACTGCCACAGCTACAACCATCTGACCTGCTTTTCCTCCTACCAGCATGTTCGTATACAAACTGACCGTTGTAAAGCAGTTGTAAAGTAGTAGTCGTACCACTTAAAAGGTGTTACGAATTGGATGAAAGTGACAATATAATGACACAAACTGACTAAAATTATAGCTGGGTTACATCCTCCCCACCCAATCACTGTTATTGGCTAAAGACTGCACTAACCCTGCAATTTGCTGCTGCAAGGACATAAAAAAAAACATAAAACAGTGTCTGAGGTGTGGGTGGACGTAAGAGCCTGGTAATACCATGGAAACAAACAAGGCTTCCTTTTACAGTACAGTTTCAGCTTACTTACTTAGTAAAAACAGTCTTTAAAAAATAGCATTTAAGATGTACCATGATACTAAAGGAGAACTTTTCCTGCGGAGGGTGTTACCAAGGAAGTATTGATGTAAGTTTTCATCTTAAATAAAAACAATTCCATTGTTTCTAAGATAAAATATAATAAACCCTTAATAAAGTGGTGTAGCCACAAACAATATCTATATAAGAAAAAGTTATTTATCAGAGAGTACTATCTTAATTTCTAGATAGTGCATTAAACTTCTTTGTATTTACGTACTTATTTACCAATGGTAATTACCCAATAATATACTATAATTTACCATATATTTACCGGGTAAATACTTATTAATTAGGGGACTGTAAAAGGAAGGGTTACCAAAACATTATTCTTGCTTTAGTAGTCAAGAGCAGATATTGTAGTAAAAACAACACTGACAGTGAACAGTACATTCAATATGAACATTTAGTGTTGTCAGTAAACAGTTTGACATGTTATTTTAAATGTTTCCTGATACATAATGTATTCTGAGCGGTATCATGTTTCCTACTTTACATCTTGCTCATGTAAAATAGTTTCATATGAACATAATTTTGAGGAAACAGGGTTGCAAGGAGATAGAGGAGGGGTTGAAAAAATAATGTAGAGACATATTAAAAGGGTTTTAAAAGAAACCTTTACAAACACTGCCACAGGGTTATTTAGCACAATAATCAGACTGTATTGCCATTTAGTTCCACTTCATTCAATTAGACTGACATTGTGCTCATGTTAGTTGATTTCTGTTTGGGAGTTTTTTCTTCGTAGTTGTCCTAACAAATTAGTAGCCAATGAAATATTCATCCTGCTGGTGTCTTTTCAGTCATCTAGACATTTGTTGAGAGACACAGAGAAGCATAATAATAATAATAATAATAATAATAATAATAATAATAATAATAATAATAATAATAATAATGATAATAATAATAGAGATATGACTAGCAATAACAAGTAGCAGCAATAGCTGGAGAAGGACACCAACAGGACCGCCACCGTCCCCGCACCACTCCCATGGCAAAGGCCCACAGCTGGAACCCTAGGGTTTCCTGTGAGATGAGAAAGCACAAAAAACTCCAGGGAAGAAGCCAAGTTAGTAACATGCATTAATGGTACATGAATGCATACATATGGAGAGGAGGAGGAGATTTGACTGATTGATTGTATTTATTTATTGGAACAGTGTACAGTTTTTAACATAAAAGATGCACTGCATCGGAGTTAGCTCAAAGCTAATTTACATCCGCAGTCCCCCACAATCAAAACATACAACATCACAACAAACAGTACAAAGCAAAAAACACACAGAACACACCATACAATATACAAGATACAAAATACAAAGCTACACACAACAGCGCATCACATACACCCACAATGTCAATTAGAAATTAATAATGTAAACTTGTCAAATTAAAAGCAAGACTACCTGCGCTAATGAGAAGACCATAGATGAAATTTAGACTCAGTGGTCACAGAGCTGATTGGTCTTTTAATAAGATCTTTTAATTTGGCCTTGAATGTATTGATTGAACTGCAGTTCTTCATATCAGGTAGGGCATTCCACTTAGTTGTGGCTTTCACACAGAAAGCTGACTGCCCAAATGCAGTGTGATGAAATGGTATGGTACAATCTTGTATAGAGGATATTCTGGAGGATCGAATAGAACTAACTGAGCGAGTGTACACAAAGTCACATAGTGGAGGAGGGGCCAAACCATTTAAAATTTTATAAACTGGGCACAAGCTTGAGAATAATCTAAAATTCTCAAAGCTCAGCAAATTGTATTTTTCCAGTAACCTACAGTGATGAAAATGCATTGACTTTTTGTCCAGAGTTTTTAGAGTTTGTTTGTATAAGGACTCAAGACGTTTATGGCTGTTTCTCTAGCCTACCCCCAACATGTGATGCAATAAGACATATGGGAAGGAATCATAGCATGCATAAATATCTTGGCTGCATCCAAAGAGAGAAAGTTTCTAATATCTCTAAAATTTGCTAAGTTGTACTTTATGGTTTTAACTGTTTTTTTTTAACATGTTTCTTAAAGTTGGATCCAGATATTTAAAATCAGTAACTATGTCTGTCATTTCACTTTTGATGAAAATATCAGCATTAGGAGGCTGTACCATGGTTTTAGAGGAAAACATACCTTTTGTCTTGTTTACATTCAGACTCAGACATGATTGATCAAGCCAAATGTGTGATCCTTTCCAATGCAATTGTTACAGCTAACTCAGCTGTTTTTGCATGTGTGTACACAATGGCGTCATCTGCATACATTTGTAGTTCTACATCATGACGCTGTTGAGGGAGATCATTAAAATATAGACTAAATAATAGAGGACCTAACACTGACTCTTGTGGAACACCCACTGTGCACTTCATGTTACTGGACAGTGTTTCACCAACTTTTACACACAGTATCCTATTAGATAAATATGCAGAGATCCATGCCAGTGCTCTAGATGAGAAGTTAAATTTAGAGAGGAGCTCAGTGCATCATGGGAAGTCCCCCAGCAGTCTAGACCTATAGCAGCATAAGTAGGGGTTGGTACAAGGCAAGCCTGGTCAGCCCTCAATATAAGCTTTATCAAAAAGTAAAGTTTTAAGCCTACTCTTAAACATAGAGAGGGTGTCTGCCCCCCAGACCGAATCTGGGAGATGGTTCCGCAGGACAGGAGTCTGATAGTTGAAGGCTCTGCCTCCCATTCTACTTTTGGAGACTGTAGGAACTACAATCGGGATAGTTTTAGTAGGATAATAGGGTACTATGAGCTCTTTGAGATATGATGGTGCTTGAGCATTAAGAGCTTTGTAGGTGAGGAGAGGTATTTTAAGTTCAATTCTGGATTTTACAGGAAGCCAATGCAGCAAAGCTAAAATGGGAGAAATATACTCTCTTTTTCTAGTTTTTGTCAGCACATATGCAGCCACATTCTGGACCAGCTGGAGAGCCTTTAGAGACTTGTTTAGGCAGCCAGATAATAAGGAATTGCAGTAATCCAGAATAGAAGTAACAAATACGTGGACTATTTTTTCTGCTTCTTTTTTAGAAAGGATGTGCCTGATTTTTGCAATATTCCGTAAGTGAAAAAAGGCAGTCCTTGAAATTAGTTTTATGTGGGAGTTAAAGGACATATCCTGATCAAAGATAACTCCCAGATTCCTTATGGTGGAGCTGGAGGCCTTGGCAATACCATCTAGAGTAGCTATGTCATTAGATAATGTGTTTCTAAGGTGTTTAGGGCCAAGCACAATAACTCCAGTTTTTTCTAAGACTGCAGGTCATCCAGGTCTTTATGTCTTTAAGGCATACTTGGAGTTTAGTTAACTGATAGGTTTCATCTGAATTTATTGATAAATATAATTGGGTATCATCTGCATAGCAATGGAAATTTATGAAGTGTATATATTACCTACAGGAAGCATATATAAGGTGAATAGTATTGGTCCAAGCACAGAACCTTGTGGAACTCTGTGTCTAACTTTTGCGTGCATGGAGGATTCATCATTAACGTGTACAAACTGAAATCAATCTGATAAATAGGATTTAAACCAGCTTAATGCAGTTTCTTTAATGCCAATTAAATGTTCCAGCCTCTATAATAGGATGTGATGGTCAATTGTATCAAATGCGGCACTAAGATCTAACAAGAGAAGTCCAGAGAGAAGTCCTTTGTCTGATGCAGTCAGGAGATCATTTGTGACTTTCACCAGTGCTGTCTCTGTGCTATGATGCACTCTAAATCCTGACTGAAAATCCTCAAATAAACTATTGTTATGTATAAAGTTGCATAACTGACTAGCAACTGCTTTCTCAAAGATCTTAGAGAGAAATGGAAGATTAAATATAGGTCTATAGTTGGCCTCAATCATCAAGAGTAGACTTTTTAAGAAGAGGTTTAATTACAGCTACTTTAAAGGACTGTGGTACATAGCTTGTCACTAAAGACAGATTGATCATATCTAGTAAAGAAGTGCTAACTAAGGGTAAGACTTCCTTAAGCAACCTAGTTGGGATGGGGTCTAAGAGACAGGTTGATGGTTTAGCTGAACAAATCATTGAAGTTAGTTCAGAAATGTCGACTGGAGAAAAACAGTCCAAATGTATGTCAGGATTTACAGCTGTTTCTAAGGTGCCTGTGTTTGGGGAGAAAACGGTGCCTGTTGAGGGCAGGAGGTGGTTAATTTTGTCTCTAATAGTAAGAATTTTATCATTAAAGAAGCTCATAAAGTCATTACTACTGAGAGCTATAGGAATACATGGATCAATAGAGTTATGACTCTTTGTCAGCCTGGCCAAAGTGGTGAAAAGGAACCTTGGGCTGTTTTTATTCTCTTCTATTAATGCTGAGTCTTAGACCAATTCTGATAACAATTCAGAGTATGGGCCAGGAGGACGGTACACTATAACAAACAGAACTGGCTGTAAAGTTTTCCAGGTTCGTTGAGAGAGACTAAGAAAAAGGCTTTTGAATGAGTTATAATTAAGATTAGGTCTAGGGTTGATAATTAGGCTTTAGTTGAAAATGGCTGCAACTCCACCTCCTCGGCCAGTGTCTCAAGGAATATGAGTATTAATGTGACTGAGGGGAGGGGATTCATTTAGGCTAACATATTCCTCATGACATGATATAAAAGGCATTAATGCATGACATCATTACTTTCTCCCATCACTATTACAGATATAAACACCCTGCGGAACACACACAAATAAATCATACTAAAATAAAAAAGGCACACCAGCTCCACCCCAATTCCTTCTGCATTTTCTTATTTATTTATCTATTTAATTATTTAATTTTAACTTTTCTGTTTGCCCCTCTCCTCCACTCGTCTGATCAGCCATGCCTTCCTGGCTGGGGTGCCCTGGTCTCCTGTCCTCTGGGGTGGTGTGGGGTGGGGTGGGAGTGGGAATGGGATTGGAGGTGGGGAAGGATGGGAAGAATCTCTCTTCCCACAAGAACAGGCTCTCTCCCATTGGTTCTGGGGGCTGTTCAGGATGGGTGGGTGGGCGACGTGGTGCGCCCTCCAACAGCCAGCTTCCTCCCCAGGGTCTGGAGGTTGCTAAGGAAGGGAATAACCCAACCCCATGCAGAAATAAGCAAAAATCCAAACTCAAATTCAGAAGAAAAAGAGGATTAAAAAGAAAGGGGAGGAGGGAAAAAAGCAAAGTCAAAACATTAAACACAAAGAAAATATTATGAATTGGCTGTACCTGGGATATCTTTTTTCAATTTCCCTATTTATTCCCCCCTCTCCATTTTTTCCCCTCTCTTCCCTTTTTTCCTCCCCCCTGCTCTTCCTCACTCCTTCCTTGCTTCGCCTCTGGGGGCGGCGGGCTGGGGCGCCAGTGAATGAAGACATCACCAGCCTCCCCTACCTAGATACTTCAACTTATTTATTCTTTTTTAATTCAAAATTTCTCCATTCCTCTCCCTTTTTATTTATTTTTATTTATTTACTTGTTATCATTTTTTTAACCACTGGCCCCAGTTGCTCTTCTACACTTACATACACACTCACACCTACACACACAGAAATCAGACTGCCCTACACCTGCCCTAACACACACATTTCATATCATAAGTACTAACATCTGAATTTTTCTTTTCTGCTGTTACCACTATAAGTCCTCAATGCATATTTGTCTTCTCACGCAAATCCTGTCATGTCTTCCGTTGGATTACATTCTGTCTTATTATGTCTTGTACCATCTGTTTTGTCTCATCTCACTAAATTAAAAAAAAAAAAAAGATTTTTATGAATGACTCCTCTTTTGTTTATTTTAGATTTAACTGATTTAAGTGGTCAGGGAACAGACGCAGTCTCTATTTGGTTTTGGGTGGGTAACTGCTCTGATGGAAGCACAGAGAAGCTTGTAGGACTGCAGCTCTGCCTCCACGTCTCAGCTCTGGGTTGTCATGGTTTTGGTCTGGTAATAAACTCCGGTCTTGCTCTGTGATGGTGATTTGACAATGCCTGATGAAGATCTTTGGTAGATCGAACTGTTGCTCAATTAAAATTGCTGGGAGCTACGAACTGTTGCTCAATTAAAATTGCTGGGAGCTACTCGTACAGTGTGTGGATCTTTTTTCTGATCTTTGCTTTTAGTGTGATTTTTGATCAAGCACCTGTGAAAGTTTTTTTGGATGTGCGTGCTCTACATCCTCTTTGTCTCTGTTAATAAACTCAGCCACATTTCTAGATATCAGAGCAGCTCCATCCAAAGTGGGATGTATGCCGTCTCTCCTAATCAGACCAGGTCTTCCCCAGAAAGTCTGCCTGTCTATGAAGTCCACATCGTTTGCTGGACACCACTTTGACAGTCAGTGGTTGAATGATGACATGCAGCTATACATGTCATTACTGGTCAGATTTGGCAGGGGCCCAGAGAAGACTATGGAGTCTGACATAGTCTTTGCATATGTACACACCGACCATTAATTTTAGTGACCTCCGATTGCCGCAATCGGGAGTCATTCCCGTTGACATGAATAACAATTGTACCATATTTACGCTTATCCTTAGCCATCAGTTCTAAATTTGATTCAATGTTCCCCACTCTGGCCCCAGGAATACATTTTCATGGCTGTACAGTAGCTAGGTAGCCAGTTAGCTTTTTAGGATGATGACATTCCTATTTGTAATCACACCTACAAATTTCTGATTGGTGGATTGTTTCTCCACACAGTTGAAGCAGCTGTAAGTAAGTGCATTTTCATCCACTTTTTTATTTGTAGTTTCAATTTGTGTGTAAAAAGAACCGTGAGTGAAAAAAAAATCTCAAAATATTGCAAAAGAGATTTTAAGTTTGGCTGAAGCAGAAAAGTTGGTGTATCAATAAAAGTAAAATGTGACGAAGAAGACTTAGTGAATAAATAATGACGTACGTGAAGCATGTGACTTAAACGTTACTGAAGTTTCCACTGAAGAGAAGAAAACATCAGATCTGATGAGGTGCGATGAGGTGACTGTAACATTCGTCAAATTAATACATGAAACAAACACAAATTTCATATTTCCATCACAATTTCCACATGGTTTTCTGTTTGAGCATAGACTGCCGCCGTTTTACATCATCCTGTTATGCCCCCTTCCTCTGTAATGGTTTGATTGAACCGACTGGCAAATTAGCACCACCAACTGTTTATCTTGATGAATTAACCCCTGATAATCATTAGATTTTTCTTTCACCAATATTCTAGAAAGTTAAAAAATGTGCGCTACATTTGGATATAAACCTAGCTAGTGAGCCCACCAGACCTATCTGAATCACTATACAAATGGGAGATGTGAGTCAGAGGTTAAAGTCAATTCTCATTATTTGTCAGCATTACAGAAGCCCTGCAATCAGTACTCTGATATGTGAGCTTTCAAAGCAACATGACACATGACTCATGACAACATACTGTATAACAAACAAAGTGGAGCAGCTGTCACAGGCCGAATCCAACCAACAGGGACACAATGTATACAGTGTGTGGGTTGTTACTCTTCACCTCCAATTTGTGAAATAGATGTATAAACTGTATTAATAGCTTTGAACTCCTCACCAAACACATTTTCAGTTTTTTTTAATCTGTTCATGCTCAGAAGAACAGACCTCTCTAAACATGTATGAGAGGGAGATATATTGAAACTCTGTGAGCAGAGATGTCATTATTGTCATTCATTTTTTAATTGCTAAGATATGGTTTCAGGTTTTTATGCTGCACTTTTGCTGGATCATAACTTCTGTGTCATTCCCTCTATCTGCCTATTCCCACCTGAGCTTTACTACACACTGCATACCAACACACACCCACGCATGCACACACGTGCGCACACACACACACAGAATATATACACAGTTAATCGCGCTGTGACAGTGTGTTTTTTAAAAGCATCTCTCTGATTGGTTTGAGCTGCTCTGCATTGCATTGGATCCTCACTTCAAAAGCCTGGAGTGGTGGTGGTGGTGGTGGTGGTGTGGGGGGAGGGGAGGTGTTGTTGAGGTTGGCATGACAACAGTAACCAAGACAACTGCGGTTCAAACAAAACAGATTTGGCTACGAGACAAAGGCAAGATCATGCACCTTCTATCATTGCACAAACAGGAGCAGATGGATGGCTGGACGATTTTAGTTTGTCCGTGTGAGAAAGCCATATTGAGAGCAGTTGGCCAAATGAAAGAAGTGCTGGCTGGAGCACTCATCGATCACAGACCTCTACACCACTCCACCTCTCTGCCAGGCCAGCTGCACATCCCACTGAACATGCTCTGATAGATCTCCTGCTGATCGCAATCCAGCACTGCAGGCTGCCATGTCTGAGAGGCAAAAAGAAAAAAAAGAAAAAAGCCTGCGTCAAGCAGAAAATTTCTCAAGCTTTTTCCTGAGATCTGGTGAAAAGATTAAATATCTGTCCGAGCCATGTGGTGCTAAAAGTAGAGGACAGGTCCCAAAGGTTCAGAGTGGGATGAGGATGGGGTGGGGGGCAGATATAGAAGCTACAGTATCTCATTTGAATGTGTTGGTGATTTCCCCTGAGTGCCAGGGTTAATCAATGAGTCAGCTGCAAGGAATGTAGCTCCAGATTACTGCCGGTCTGCTTTACAAACCAATTTATTTCATTCAGGACTGAGGAGGGCAGCTTTCTCCAAGAAGCTTGTTACCAAGCATGTTGACTCAGTGTCATTAGGTGAGAGGAGCCAATCCAACACATGCCTCAGCAGCCTCCTGTAACTACAGGGGATTGGATTTTTCCCTCAGAGACAGGATATGACTGTTTCAGGGGCTGGTTGCTAGGTAACAGCTTGGATCCAAGTTTATGTCCTGTCAGCTATTGATGTTGGCAAACACTGAAACAGGAAATTAAGTGAGACCTGTGTTGAATGTTTATGATTTGAACTGAAATGGTCTGTGACCTTCATCATGACCCTGACGGGGGGGGGGGGGGGGTTCACTTCCTTTTGCTCCTCTGCGAAATAACTTCAACTTTGCTGTTACTGTAATTATAACTGAAACTTGCAAGTTCATTCAAAAGGCGCTAAGTTGCTTTTGCTTTGCAATTTCAGTAGGTGGTACAGAAAATTTACCCTGCTGTATATGTTCTCCTTTAGGTAACCTGAGCTTGTCATATGATGGAGACTTATTTATAAATTTGTGACAATAGGTTGCTTTTTATTACATAGAATTCCATTGTTAACATAATTTAAATTCCTCAATTTATTTGTAAGGAGATCTGAACTATAGTGGTATTATAGCCATTGTGTATATGTTTCCATTTTTCAAAAGAAGATAAAGTTGATTTTGGACATACATATTTGTAAAAATAGTGTCAAAGCTGGAGCCACTAAGTGGGTGTTTCCCATGACACCTGTAATGTAACATCATCATAATGGATAGATCCACAGGGATAGCTCAGGGGTAGTTCTGCAGTTACCAGGAGGGTATGTGGAAAGATTGTGTGTAAATAAAGAAAATAGAAATTAGGCTTTGCTAAAATATATATATATAGCCTCATATTTGGGTTTACAAGCAAAATAAATAGATGATGTGGGGTTGATCTTTAGTATATTTATTTTCACCAATAACCAGTAATTTCCCAGCTACAATAGTGGCTGTGGCTCAGGAGGTAGAGCGGGTCATCCACTAATCGGAAGACTGGGGGTTTGATTCCCGGCTCCTCCAGATTGCATGTGTCCTTGGGCAAGATAATGAACTCAAATTGCACAAATTGCTCCTGATGGCTGTGCCATCAGTGTATGAATGTGTGTGAATGGTTAGTTCCCCCTGATAGGTAGGTTGGGACCTGTACCCTGTACCCATTCAGCGTATGAATGTGTATGTGAATGGGTGCATGTGACACATAGTGTAAAAGTGCTTTGAGTGGTTGGAAGACTAGGAAGGTGCTATACAAGTACAATCATTTACCATTTACCAAAAATTATTGCACAAACTTCGGCCTCAAGCAGCATTGTTAAGAAATGTAATGGAGGTTGGAACAAATGAATTCTTAAAACAGTTGAGTTTGCAGTGAGGGACTCTGTATCGTCTGCCCAAGGGTAGAAGCTCTGAATGAAGGATGTGAGAGGGGTCATTTACTATCCTCTGGGCTTGCCTAAAAACAGTTTGTTGGTAAATGGACTGCAGGGTCTGGTAGTCACTTTTTCTAATTACCTTCATGGCCGTGTGTACCAGACAAGCAAGTTTAGTTTTTAGTTTTGCTGTGACGTTGCCATACCAGAATGACATCCCATATCTGACTAAACTCTCTAGCACTGCCTGGTAGAATAAAAACATGATGCTTTTGTCCACCCCATATACTCTTAGTCTGCATAGAAAATACAATCTCCGCTGTAGACGAGAACACAAGCTTTCAACATGCACAGACCAACTAAAAGTGTCATCTAAGTGAACTCCAAGATATTTATATGAGCTGACCTGCTCAATGGGTCGTGTATGACAACAGGACTATGGTCCCCTACTGATCTTGGATCTAAGACCAACTCTTTAGTTTTATTGACATTCAGAGTGAGGTGGTGAGCATCACACCATTGCCAAGTTTTCAATTTCAGAAAAATAGGTTAGGTGGCTGTTTGTACAGTCATTAGTACAGAGTGTAAAAAGGACGGGGGAGCTCACACAACCCTGTGGCGCACCTGTGCTGATCAATTTGCATTCTGAGAGGGTGTTATTGACTCTCACCTACTGTCTTTGATTAGTTGAAAAGGAAAAATACCACTTGATTAAAAAAGGGTAAACGCTCATCTGCCTCAGTTTAGAGATGAGCAGATGGGGTTGCAGTGTGTTAAAAGCTGAGCTAAAATCAATAAATAAAATCCGTGCATATGCTTTTGGGCATTCCAAGTGCTTGACAGTGGAAGTGGGTGATGCTGTTGGTGGCATCATCAGTACTTCTCCCCTGCCTATAAGCAAACTGATATGGATCAAGTGCCAAGTTGACCTCTGCCTTAAGCACGGATAACATGTATTTCTCAAAACTTTTCATTATAATCGAAGTCAGGGCCACAGGTCTGAAAATCATTATTATCACCTGGACATGGTTTTTTAGCTACAGGAACTATGGTCCACAGAGCAGGAACAGTGTGTGAGTCCACAGACCGCTGGAAGATGGGGCACCAAGCTGGAGTGAGCTCTTCTGCACATGCCTTTAAGAGCAGTGCAGAAATGCCATCCAGGCCAGTGGATTTTTTAGTGCACACATGTTTGAAAATAGACTGAATCTTGACTGGATCAATTATAATCCTACTGCTAACATCAGTTAAGATAGTTCCCATGACATTATTAGATTGCACAGTGAAGTCATGGTTTTCAAACCTGAGAAAAAAGTCATTTAGTTCATTTGCCTTCCCCAGATCATCATCAGTACTGAGGCGTTTCTTGGTGGTGTTCATATTTGTAATAGCTTTCATAGAGTCCTACAGCTTTTTTGAATCCATTGACATAAAAGTCTGCTCTATGGTGTCCCTGTGATGCTTTCTGGCTTCCCTCAGCCTCTGGTTGAGTTCTCTTTGCACCATTTTCAGTCCTGCTATGTCATTATTTTTAAAAGCTAGCTTTTCCTGTTAATATAATCCTTACACTCTTGGTTATGTAGGGTTTATTGTTGGGATACACAATAATGTCCTTTTTGGTAACCACATTGTCTGCACAGAAATGTATGTAGTCTGTTATTGCTTCAGTGGCCTCATCAATCTCCAAATCAGAGAATGTGTCCCAGTCTGTGCAAAGGAAGGATCCTTTGAGTGTTTCTATGCTGTCCTTGTCCCACACTGTCACTGTCATAGTTTGTGGTTTTCTTGTAAATCGGGTTTAACTGGACAGTATTATGGTCAGAGTTTGACAGTGGGGGCAGTGGTTTTGCAGTGTATGTTTTCGTAACATTTATCTAAGACTCTGTTCTGTCATGTGTCGCATGTCACATATTGTTCAAATCCGGGGAGAGATAATTCCAACTTGCAATGGTTGAAATCCCTGAGAATCACAATCGGGGCTCCAGGTGTACGTTGCAGTTGTTGGTGGACACAGTCTGCTATTCTGGTAGCAGCTCTCGCTGGGGGGGGGGGGGGGGGGGGGGCATACACAGCACATATTAAAACATTTCCAAACTCCCTCAGTAAGTAGTGGGGTCTCAGAGACAGGCACAGCAGCTCTACGTCAGCTGTGCATACAGTCTCTCTCACAGTGTCATTTCTACACCAGCTGTCATTCACAAACAGACAGACCCCGCCCCCCTGGTTCTCCCCTGACAGCTCTGTTCTGTCTGCTCGGATGAGAGAGAACCCCTCCAGCTGAATGAGGGAGTCTGGAATGTCTTGATGGAGCCACATTTCTGTGAACACCATCACGCTCGATTCCCTGTACTCAAAGCAGACTATGCTGTTCGCACGGAGCTCCTCCATTTTGCTCCTCAGCGATCTGACGTTGCTGAGTAACAGCGGGGGTCTGTTCCCTCTTCTCCGGAGACACTGCCATATTCCGCCTCTTCTGCCTCTCTGTCGTTGTCTGTATCTGGTCGGTTGTATTTTCAGATCATCAGGCAGATCAGCCAGTGGAATCGCTCCCATAGGACGGAGGGAAATTAGTGCGTTTGGAGTAACACACTGACAGCTTCGTCTCCTTGCGTGTCTGAGCTGTTTGATAAGTCGCCGACAGTTCCCAAACAGTCAGTGCCAAGAGTAATCTATGTGCAAAAGTCGCCATGGAGATCAATCCAACATGAACTTGTTTCAGTCACATGACACAGACCAGTAAAAATAAGACGATCAGACAATTAAAAACACTTAAAAAGACATAAAAATGGCACCAGCAGCACGAGTCCGGGTCACCAGCAGAGCAGCGCCGCCAGAAGCTTGAGCAGGATACAAACCTAGTCCTTTAGTTTCTGGTTAGTTAGTGAGGTCGTCTATGTGCAGCCACATGAGGTAGTTTACTGAACTTGCCCAGTTGAGTAAGCCGGGTGCTGGAGAGAGCAGCACCATTTTTTTATTTTTGTGTGATAGCCTTGGGGTGGCCCATGGCGTGCCCAGGTGCATCACTGAAGATAAACAGATAAAGTAAGGTAGTAACCTTGAGTTAGGGAGCTGGGTTAGTTTTAGAGCAGGAGGTTAGACATGTCACAATCCTGTGTTAAGAGTAGTATACGGCTGCCTATGATGACCTGTGTGAGGCTTGCTTGTGTGTGAATGAGTTGTAGTGAGGATTTGGGGCTTCGTGTTGAGCATTCATAGTAAAGCTGTCACTTGTGTAACCCTTATACTTTTTGTGAGGCTAGTAATTTAGAAGCCATTCTGGATCATGCTCACTTTTGCTTGTGTGAGTTTTGTCTGTGTAACGCTTTTGCAGTATGCACATTGTGTGGTACTTCAAGGGGTATTTTGTACTGAGGGTACTTTAGTTTAGGTGACAATTTCCTGAATGCTTATTTGTGCTTGTGAACTGTGATTTGCTTGTGGCTTATAGCCACCATTCATACAGCTTTTGTAACCCCTTTTGGAGTCTCAACGGAGACATTTGTGGTTTATTTGTAGTGGATGAAATATTGCTGATAATACTAACTGACATTGTGTGGTTTAGCAGGCTAGTGTATTTAACTTCAGTGTGTATGCTACTATCTGGTCACTCATAGAGTAGTATTCACTTTTTTGTTGCCATTATGGCATTTGAGTTGGACAGGTTTGTTAAAGATCCTGACACTCAGCAACTCTTAGGTTGCACAAAGAAAGATATTCGCTCTGTAGCAGACCATTATGGTATTGGTGTTGAGGGCAATTTAAGAAAAGATGAATTGTGTACAAAAATCATAAATGGTTTGGTTGAACAGAAAAAATTTGAGTTGCCCAATGAGCAGACTGATGCATCCTCTGAGGGAGACCAGGAGGAGCAGAGTGAGTTGTGGCAGAAGAAGCAAGAAGTTACTGAAGACAAAGCTTCAGGCTTGAGGGAGCTAGAGCTAAAGCTGCAGTTTTGGAGACTGGAACTAGAGATTGAGGCAAAGGCAAGAGAGCAGTCAAGGCAGCATGAGCTGGAACGTGAAAAACTGAGACTTACACATGAGAGGGAACTCAAAGAGATAGAGTTAAAAGCTCAGGCAGGAAGTAGAGCTACTAATACATCTGTTGCCTATAGCAAGCTCTAAATTTGATGTGGGTAAAAACATAAATTTGGTCCCTCCTTTCAATGAGAAAGATGTTGAAAAGTATTTTTCACACGTTGAGCGGTTGGCAACCACTTTGGAGTGGCCAAAGCACAACTGGACATTGCTCTTGCAGGTAAAGCTCAGGAGGTGTACTCTGCACTAACTTTGGATGAAAGCACTGACTATGATGCTGTTAAAGCTGCTATTTTGTGTACCTATGAGCTAGTACTAAAGGCTTATAGACAGTGCTTTTGTAGCTAATCCAAAGATGAAAAGCACACCTATGTGGAATTTGCCCGAGAAAAAGAAATTTTGTCTGATTGCTAGTGCACTTCACAAAAAGGGGAGACAAGAGAGCAGTTGCAACAGTTGATTCTGCTGGAAGAGCTAAAAAATTGTGATCTAGAGGTGGTTTCCACTTATTTAAGTGAGTAGAGAGCAAGAACTGTAGAGGATGCTGCTGTACTTGCTGATGAGTATGTTTTGGCCCATAAAGTTACATTTACTGACCAGTTCCAGCCTGAGACTAAAACCCATACACTCCCTTGGCGTTCTCACTTTTCCAACAAAGTTCCTGGTGGTAGTTCTACTCCTTATGCTCCTGGTAGTAAAGCCTCTAGTTCTAGAAATGGAAATTTAGATAGGGCTTGTTTCTACTGCAAGAGGCCGGGTCACATTGTAGCTGACTGCCCTGTTTTAAGTAAGAAGCAGAAACCTAAACCTGTGGCCTTACTTGGTTCTGTGCTCTGCCAGCTCCCTGATGCTGACCCTGAGCAAGAGCCATGCTGCTCAGATAGTTCTGAACCATCAGGCTTTGAACCATTTATCATTGACAGCTTTGTAGCGATGTCTGAGTCTGACCGTGCCATACCCATTCATATCCTGCGGGACACTGGTGCATCCAAGTCTATACTCTTGCAAGAAGTGTTACCCATGTCCGAGGAGACTTTCCTTGGTGGTGATGTATGTCCTTGCATACTGTGTATTTGAAGTGTGGTTTGGTTATAGGACTTGTTCCAGTGGGTTTGCGTCCCTACATTCTGGTTGAGGGGGTCCTCATTTTAGGCAATGACCTTGCTGGGAAAAAGGTGTTTCCTCCACCAGTTGTGACAAACAGCCCTGTGCCTTCTTAACAGTCTGACCACAGTGATCCAACACCTGAGACACCTGTTTTTCCTGCTTGTGTTGTGACTCATGCTCAGGTTCGAAAAGCTGACTCAACCTTTCTGACACCTTTATTGTTGATCATCCAAATACAGATGAGGCAGAGCTGGTTGCTGCTTGTGCAGTTAAGCCTGAATGTGAAAGTGGCAAAGATAACTTATCTGTTGCCCCTAAAGTTGATTTGACATTGTGTAACCCCGGTGTTCCTGCTGAAACCCCATTACAGCTAGGTAGAGCAGAGCTAGTGGCATCACAGAGGGCAGATCCTTCATTGGCCAACGGCTTTGTAGCTGTTAAGCTGAAGGAAGAACTGCTATCTGTCCCTGTTGGTTTTTATGTGGACGGTGATGTGCTCATGCATAAGTGGACTGCTTTTCCTGATGGGTCTTACTGGAGCGTCACGTACCAAGTTGTGGTTCCCTCTGTGTACCACTCACAGATACTGAGCTTAGGTCACAATAATGCTATGTCTGGTCACTTGGGGATTAGAAAGACCTACCATCAAATACATCATTTCCATGCTATCCTTTTCATTGGTTGGTAGATGTAGGTTGTAGCAGCAGTCATGTTGTGAGATGGTTATCCTAAATTTAGGACACTACTTTTGGCCTGGATTAAAGGCTGCTGTAGCTGAGTATTGTCTTACCTGCCATGTATGTCAGCCAGCAGGGAAACTTAACCAGGTGATTCCCTCAGCACCCTTACAGCCTATTCCTGTAATGGAAGAACATTTGAGAGACTTGTCATAGACTCCGTAGGCCTCCTTCCAAAGTCAAAATCTGGTCATCAATACCTTTTGACCATCATGTGTGCCACCACTCGCTACCCTTAGGCAACATCTCTGCGCACTCTTAAGGCTGAAGCAGTAGTCAAAGAGCTTGTGAAATTCTGTACTACTTTTGGCTTGCAGAAAGTCATCCAAACAGATCAAGGAAGAAACTTCATGTCCAAGGTATTCAATCAGGTGCTAGAGGTTATGGCTGTGAAGCATGAGGTTTCCAGTGCTTACCATCCTGAGAGCCAAGGAGCCCCAGAGAGATTCCACCAGAGCACATGCTACGCACTTACTGCCTTGAACATGGTCCAGAGTGGGACAAAGGCATACCCTTCCTGTTGTTTGCAGTGTGTGAAACTACAAGGGTCACTGGGGTTCAGCCTTGCCAAGTTGGTGTTTGGCCACACAGTCAGAAGCCCCTTGAAACTGCTGCGAGAGCAGCTACTGGCAGATACTCCACCTAATGTCAATGTGCTTGACTATGTGAGTTCCTTTCAAGAGTGTCTCCATCACAAAGCCAAGCAAAGTAGCCAAGCAGGCCATGGCAAAATCTCAGTCTAAAATGAAACGGCAATTTGACACAAAAGCTGTGCAGCACTCTTTCCAACCTGGAGACTCAGTACTGGCTCTTCTGCCAATACCTAGGTCAGTGTTACATGCCAGGTTTGTTGGGCTTTATGTTGTTGAGAAGAAGCTGAGTGACATGGATTATTTGATTTGTACTCCAGACAGAAAGCATAAGTCTCGTGTGTGACATATCGATATGTTGAAGTTATATGCTGCCTGGTCCCAAGAGAGACAAAGCCCCTCAAATGAAGTGAGTTGTGTTGCTGCAGTTTCAGTTGTTTCCACTTGCCCTGCTGATGATGGTTTGACCAAGGACAATGCGCCTGCTCTGGGTACAAATCTAGACTCATGTGTCCTATCTTTCTGACTCTCAAAGGGAGGATGTTCTTCAGCTGATACGTGGTCATCTTGCTTTGTTCTCAGATGTACGCACTTGCACAAATATATTGCAGCATGATATTGACATAGGTCATAGTGCTCCAATCAGGCAGCATCCTTATCATGTGAACTCATGAATTAATGCAGAAAGAGGTTGAGTACTTGTTAATCAATGGTCTTGCAGTTCCCAGCACCAGTTCTTGGAGTTCACCCTGTTTACTGGTTCCAAAGTTTGACTTGACTCCTAGGTTCTGCACAGACTATTGGACAGTTAACAGTGTAACCAAACATGACTCTTTCCCTCTTCCCCGTGTTGAGGACTGCATTGATAGGGTAGGAACAGCTTGTTATGTGACAAAGTTAGATTTGCTTAAAAGTTACTGGCAAGTTCCACTGACACAGAGAGCCTCTGACATCTCTGCTTTTGTCACTCCTGACAACTTCCTCCAGTACACTGTAATGGCATTTGGCATGCGTAACGCCCCTGCCACCTTTCAGTGACTCATGTGGACAGTGTTGTCTGGTGAAGCTAACTGCACGGCCTATTTAAACAACATTGTAGTGTATTCACCTGAGTGGGAGAGTCACATGAATACTCTCCCGACTGTTTTCCAACGCTTTGAAAATGCCTCACTGAACCTGAACCTGAGTAAGTGTGAGTTTGCAAAAGCCACCATCACTTATCTTGGCAAGGAAGTAGGTCAGGGACAGGTTCGCTGTCTTGCAGCTAAGATCAGTGCTGTTACTGAGTACCCAGCTCCCACCACCAAGTGCCAGCTAAGGCGTTTCCTAGGACTAGCAGGTTACTATAGGGCTTTTTGTCCTAACTTTGCTACTATTGTTTCTCTCCTGACTGACCTTGTCAGTCCTGTTAGGGAGTTGGTGTGGGACTCCAGATGTGAGCAGGCCTTCCAAGCTGTGAAAGCTGTCCTGTGCATTTCACCAGTTCTTGCTGCCCCCAACTTTGCTATTCCATTCAAGCTTGAGGTCGATGCTAGTAGTACAAGTGCTGGAGCTGTTCTGATTCAGGAAGACTCAGCAGGCATTGATCACCCCGTCTGCTATTTTTCCAAAAAGTTCTTGCAGACCCAGTAGAACTACAGCACGACTGAGAAAGAAGCTCTGGCTTTGCTGTGGGCTCTACAGCACTTTGAAGTATATGTTAGTTCTTCCGTGCAGCCTGTTGTTTAAACAGACCATAACCCTTTGGTTTCCCAACATCACATGTACAATAGCAACCAGAGGCTAATGCGTTGGGCCAACATGGTTCAAAACTACAACTTGGACATCCTCCATAAGAAAGGCCAAGAAAATGTTGTGGCTGATGCCCTGTCACATGTGTACAAATAATGTCACATTTAAGTACCATCTTTATGGGGGGGAGTGTTACATCCTGTTTTATTTTAGTGTTTCCTGTTGATCCCTTTAGGTTGATCATCTGTTGGCAGGCACCTGTGCTGATTAGTGGGCTGAGTCTATATCAGGTCTTTGTTCAGCTGTTTGTTTAGCAGCTTTTTGTTCAGCTCTCTCTCTCTCTCTCTATCTTGCTGCAGAAGCACCTTTGTGGTGCTAGGTATCTGGTCTTCATTTATTCATCCATTTCATTAATTTCCTTTATAAACTCATATGTAGTAAATTCCTACTGGTGTTGTGTCCATTATTATGTTTGGTATTTGAGCCAGCCATAACAACCACATGCTGAGAGCAAGAGAGCATGAAAACTGGTAACAGAGTAGCCAAAATGCATAGCCAAAAGCCGTGTATAAATAGTTTAAGCCAGCTAGCAGGTAGCTAGCTATGTCTGCATTTCATGGGTCCAGATGTCGTGATGGGTGGATGACCAGACTGTCAAAACTCACAAAAATGTGTAGATCTGTAATCGCAGCACTCTATATGTTACACTGTGATTTGAATCCTGACACAGAGTAATGTAGAAGTCACAGAGTAACATACAGAGTGCAGATAGCATTACTCAGTGGGAAACAAAGTCTCAAGCTTCTTAAGCCTTGTATTCACTGTGCGATTTTGGGCTGTCTGAGACAAAAGATGACCAATGTGAAAAAAATGTGGCAATATCTTTGGTCATGGCCCCAAATTCTGACAGCGTCAGAAATTTAGGATAACCATCTCACAACGTGACTGCTGCTACAACCTACATCTACCAACCAATGAAAAGGATAGCATGGAAATGATGTATTGATCAATGTGACACTGGCACTAAACTCAATGATGGAGGTCAAAGCCGGACCCAACCGGTCAAAGCAGATGGCCACCCACCATGAGCCGAGTTCTGCTTGAGGTTTCTACCCATTAAAGGGGAGTTTTTCCTTACCGCTGTCGCCAAGTGCTTGCTCATGGGGGAATTGTTTGGTCTCTGTAAATTAAAGAGTACAGTCTTGACCTGCTCTATGTGAAAAGTGCCTTGAGATGACTTTTGTTGTGATTGAAAATGAGCAAAATGAAATGTTTGGGATTTCAACAAAGAAGAAAATCTTGTTGATCTGTGGCAGCAGAGGCTTTGTTTGTCTGTGTTCTCCAGCTGTTATCATGACTGCACCAAGAAGGACGTAGCATGGAAAGCTTTATTCTTGCTTAGCTTTATTGTTTACCACTATAGCGGCGCAGATGGATGATGCATGCCGATGATGTTTTCTTGTATACTGACTTGTGTCATAGCCTACGATTCACTAGGTGGGATCATCACACAGTTACATCAAACTTTATGTCATACCCAAGTTTATTCCATATCAAACAGTGAGGCTTGCAAAAAAATAAGACTGCTAAAACCCACAGTCTATATGCCATTAGAAGATATGTCTGGCGATTATCTATATTTTTCTCCTTGTCAACTAATCTCATGTTTGGATCTAAACCAACAATGAATTAATCCACTTACAAGTATTGTGTGTGTATCCAAAGTCTGATTTATCTTATTCCTCTGTGCCGTAGACATCTGCTGTTGTCCAAAAACTATGGACATTTTCCTTCACCATAAAGTCTATGGTCACAGTAGTTTGTTCAGAAATAGCTGCTAAGACTAATAACAGCAATCATGTTTTCAATCTCAGGAGAGTATTTCTGTGTATGGCAGGCACCACTGTGAAAACACGTTGCCATATTCTGCTCACTAGCCTGTTGTGCTACGTTGTAAATTTCTCAAAGAACTTCAGTACAAAGTCAAGATATGGCACAACAAGTTAGCAAACCGCGTTACTGTACAAGTGAAATGGTGTCTACCTTATTTGGCCAGGCTGCTAATCAGAACAAGTTGCAATTTCATTTCACTTCATTATTCAGGCTGACATCATGTTCATGTTATCCGATTTCTGTTTGAAAAAGGGGAATATTTTTCCAGTCATTAGCTCTAGATGTATCTCTCTGGCTATCTTCATTATCAGTTGACACAAAAGTTGAGGCAGCATTTGCTAGAGGCAGTTGATATAATGTTTTTAATGACAATGGAAGGTGTTATTTCTGTAAGTTGACTTAAAATGACTTGTACAGCTGCGTTGATCTTGTCACTTGTCCCCATTTCTCTGTCACTATTTTCTTGAATGTAGTTTATTGTAGGTAGATAGCTAGGTATGTAGGAAGATGATGCTTCCTCCACATTTCAGCACACAGTTTGGTCCGTAATGAAAACTGTGTAGAGCACAAAAGCCTCAAATTGCATGTCTTTAATTAGCAGAGGTGTGTACACACACAGAGTGCTCCACAATCACAAACCAACTTTCATGTATTTTGCTTCTTTTGCTTCTCTAGTATTTCACATCTATAGCATAATCTACTGAAATGTCCATCAAAATAGGCTACAGCTTACGTGTTAGATTAATGTCTGAATCTTACAATAATGTCATCACTGAATGTGTCCGGGATTTCACAGAAACATCAGTACTGATATTCTATTTGGTGCCCACAGTGGGCTGTGTGTCACAGCTGGCTGCAACATCACACAGCTGAAATGATAAGTGCGTCTCCGAACTGAGAAAGAAGCTGTGCACATTTACAAATGTATGAATACCTAATTACCATACAAACAAATGGCACAGGCGCACCATGACACTATTTGCTTAGCAAACTCTGAAGCAGGAATACACTGAAATAATGTGTTGGTTGTAGCCTTTGAGGAATAAATCCTAAATATATTTACATCAAATACAGATGTAATTTAGAGTTGAGTCTTCATGTCATTTCACACATTTTTCTGACTGTTTGAATCATTCAGTCTAGCTCAGTCTGGTATGAATCCATATTTGACGTATATTTGTACCATGTTTGATTCTGTGTCATCTGCAGTTTGATGTAATAACATATGCCCTCAGTGAGAGCTGAGAAATGTGTGCTTTATTATAACTAAAACTTGCCAGATCATACAGAAATTTGCGTAATCATTGTCTTCTTATCTATAATAAGGGCAAAAATTATTTTTAAGTCAAGAGTAAAGCTGCAATGATTAGTCAATTCATTGATTAGTTGCCAACTATTAAGTTAATCACCAACTATTTTGATAATCAATTAATAATTTTTGAAAATTCTTTGATTCCAGCTTCTCAAATGTGAATATTTTCTGGTTTCTTTAGTCCTCTATGACAGTAAACTGAATATCTTTGGGTTATGATAATTTGAGGGCATCACCTTACCTTACCTAATTGACAGTTTTCTCCATTTTCTGACATTTTATGAACCAAAAAACTAATAAATTCATTTAAAAAATAATCAACAGATTAGTAGCAGCCCTAATCAAGAGTTTTACATTTTTGCTTTGAGTGGTCCATGTGGAGTAATATGACATAATGACACATGATAATGACAATGACAAATTGACCCCCCACAGTCAAATTCTCAACAGCCATCCAAACATGGCCTACTGTCTCTCTGTTAAATGATAAATGGTCACCACACCTTCACAATTATCATTTAAATAGCTTATTGATTTTCCATTGACTATAAGTTGTAAATGGAAAGCGAGGAGCAGCATTTGTAATGTGTGGATCAAGATAATGGCACTTGAGTGGTGGGTAAATGTTTTTCCTAGCATTCACACAGATAAATGCTGTGTCTGCCTCTCCAGACGAGCCTGTCAGGACTCAGGTTGAGGTGACCTTGAGACGTGTCTCACCTTGGCTCCCTGGCTGTGGCTCTGCACTGTGTATCATTATATGTAGCATCTGCACTAATGTGTACAAGGTACTGCTGACTGCTGCCTAGCACAGTGTATTTACCATATATACTGTTTTTAACGACTTCTTCTAGTGAGCTGTGCATTATTCCCGTGTGTTCAGTTTTCCTACACACTCATTCATTCCATACAGAACAGTACATACATATAATACACACACACACTACATATACCTAACACATAGAACATCACAGTTAGTCCAGTAGATCCCACAAAACTACAAAGTATCTGCAGGTTCCTTTAAAAGGCTTTAGAGCCCTTATGGATAGAATTCTGAAATATTTGATCTTGGCTATCCCCCAAGTTAGTATAAAAAAACACATATCAATGCATACCACTTATAGCAACACATAGATTTTCACCTGTATTGTTTCATTTTTCTGCAAACTCATGCTATCAGAGTAATTTGAAAGATGTAATCACATACAAACTCAACTCATAGTGGCTTTAAAACAAGACTATGTAACTTGACAGAATTCATAAGCAATAGAATTCGCCCTTATTCAGTACACTTAAGGGATTTGTAGCTACAACCTAACTTGGTCTGATATGACCACTGACTTAAACAATTTGGCTAATGTTAGCTGACATGAATAAACAGATAGATATTGCTGTATAACTGACTGAGTCAGTTCACAGATTTTATGCTGTTCTTGTGCGACTGTTACTCTATGTTTTAGCATTTACAATTATCTTGTAGTTGTCAGTTAAAGCCACAGAGACCACTATTAAGCATAAGTCACATAGGCTCACTTCAACAAAAGTCTTTATGAAATTACATTGTGACGTTAAATATTTTTACCCAAACCTGGGCAAGCATGTTATTCCACTTTTCTTATTATTCATTGTTGATATTATAGATGATGTATTTTCATAATAAATATTATCTCAATTAGTTATATTTCCTTCCTGCACTTTAGGTTTGGGACAGTGAGTTTGACCCACATGCATGTCCACAATTTGCTTGGTTCCAGACTTCTGAATCACTGCCAACATCTCTGATTTCTTTGAGTGATTCAGATACATTTGGTGAGCTCATTGACAGCTGTTTCCACCAGTTGGAGAAACAATCAACTAATCAGAGCTTTGTAGGTGGGATTAAGAATGGGGACATCATCTTATTCTTAGCTAGCCAGCTATCTATCTTGAAAAATAGAAAAAAATGTAGCTGTACATGTGGCTCCCCTGAAATGCAGCATGTATTATTTGACACATTTCTTTCTTTCTTTCTGAAGTGAACCGTGAAGGCAGTCACATTCTGTCCTTACAACAATAGAAAATTCAATCAAGACACAAGCTGACATGAATTCAAAAGTTTTATTTGACAGTCTTTGGCGTTGACCCCATCGTTTAAATGGATGTATAGGAATGGAGCCCTATAAATAGCATCCAGTTCCCCAGGGATCCCCCCAGGGGAGCCATAGACAGGGCCTTGAAAGTGGTGGCGGTGCAGTGTTGGGGCAGTGGGGAGGTGTAGGGGTGAAGCTGTAATGCAGCGTAGACTGCAATGACAGCAGAGAGAGATAAAACAGGTAAGGTGGTTTAAATATTCTTTGGCTAAGATAATCATTAGATGATAGAAAAGTCAGTGTGCAGAACCCAGTGAAATGATTGGATAATAGTTAAGAGGCGGAGCTCAGTGTGATGATGAAATAGGCTGACATTTGTCTTCCTTCTTGAACTTGCACTAAAAGCTTAATATATTTGAGTGGGAGAAGAGAGTTAGCTTATTTGTCAGTGTTACTAATGATATCATACTGGTTAGCTAGCAGTGACAAAGATCTGTAAAACAAACAACATTACAACAAATGCAATGGGATATTAAATATGACATAATTCATCTCCATGAAATAAAGAAGACTTGAGTCAGATACACCCTCACTCTGTCGCTAGTTTCTTTTACAGTGATTAAATGTCTGTGACTGTTGTGTGTACTTATCTCCTTAGCAAGAACATAGCAAACAGATCATATACTGTGCTGTAGGTAGTTTGGACACTGAAGCTATTGTGTCAAAGTGAGCTCATGTATTCAGTCATGTATTTGGTACATGCATTAATATTTTTTGATGTGAAACTTTTCAATCTGTGAATATTTTTTTTTTTAAATCTGTTTAGTATTTAGTGCTGATCTGTGCTGTATCAGAGTATAAGCTTTGTGGTACTTTATATATGTATGTATACTAAGAAAACACATATTCATTACGAAACACAAAGAAGGAATTTCATGCTAAACAGGCTGTAACTTTAGAGGATAGTGACTCAATTTAGCTGACTCAGATTGCTGCAGCCTCATATTAACTTCAATGGAACGTAGGAATGTTTTTTGCACAGAATGAGGGCTGTGGATATTGTCCCCCATTTCTTACAGTGTAGTCACATTCCAGGGAATAGCTTAATGGCCAGTATACAATTACCAAGATCCATTCCCATGTACATATTGACATGTCAGTATTGTATTAAGACAGACTTGAAAAAACCTGAACCTATCATTTAATTTAATAGCAACAGCTACTGCAGCTTTTGTGCTGACTGAAAATGTTGTCAGTGAGATGGGTACATCACCTGCTACAACAAAACAAAATACATATACATACAATACCTGACAATCACAGAGTATTGGGCTTTATCTCACTAACTGTTCTTGGTAATATTTTTCTTATTCTGTCATAATTTCAGACCTCTCTTTAGCTATGACCAACTGCAAATATTGTGAAATCTCTTGTTTAAGTGATATATATATAATCATCCTCTTCCAGACGGAAGTGTTAAAAATGTCTTTTCATTGTGAAACCTATGGTCACCTTGCATATCCCACATACTTGTGGACTTGTTATTCATCTGATGTTGTCATATAATACATGTATACTCTATTAGCTCTTGAAGGTCACTGGGTGCATTGTGTTTCTTTAACTGACTGCCCTGCTATCTCTGTGTCCACAGTGTGATCCAGGGGAAGCCACCAAGCTGCTGTATGACCTTCTGTACACGGAGCCCATTAAGATCGTTCTGATGCCGGGATGCAGCTCCGTGTCCACCTTGGTGGCCGAAGCTGCTCGCATGTGGAACCTCATAGTGGTAACAACCTTTTTCACCTTGCAGTTTGTGGCTCTTCAACAGAAAGTTGTCATATTTCAGTAATGCTGATGTTTGTTGCAACATCAATAGTGTGGCCACTTCATAGAAGGTATTCCTAGGGAAGAATGTGGTACATGGTGATGTAACAAAAAAAGAAGAAGAAGAATTGGGTAGTTAGTATGAGCAGTGAGCCATCATGGCTAACAGGCAAAGAAGAGCCACTGGTGAAACACTGGTGAAAAGGAAAGAATTAAGGCTGCCCACACAATTTAGTTCACAAGTGATCTCTGGGTACTGAGTGTGAAAACAACATAAAGAACACTTAGCACCAAAGGTGGAAACAAAATACAAAAATAACACCATTGGAAGGTACTCTTAACACCAAAGATAAAGAGCCAAAAACATACATTTGAAAACATTAAACCAGGGCATGTCACAATAAGATTTCACGGTCAGTTTAGGAGAGTAAACAATAGAATACTGATTCATACAGTCACTCTGCATGGCAATAGGTTTCACTTCACTGCATTAGGAATTAAGGGGGCACCATTCACCACCACAGCGAGGAGGAAACCCAGCTTTTCTTTTCTTTGTCGAACCTTGTAGTTCATTAAAGTGACTTCAAATAGGAAAAAGGTGCCATACATTATTCAAAAACTTTATTTTGCAGGATTCTTAATTAAATTTAAAGGTACCCTGTAGAATTATGTTTACATTTAGTGTTTCTCACCAAAACACATTGTGTGCATTGTTGAGGTCTAATAAAGTTGAATCCATTTCCTTCCTCATAAAACTGCTTGCTAGTAGTCTTTGTCTTCTCAACCTTTGCTGACACATTGCTACATTTACTAGTGTGTTACCAACTGTTGATCAGTGATAGCAAGTTAAAGGATAGGTTCTCAATTTTTGAAGTGTGTCTTAAAACAACAGTCAGGTGCCCATATGAACACTGAAAGAGGTTTAATCATTCCTCCTGTTCATACTGGCTATTAAAAGATACCCTTCAAATGTGAATGATGGGACCAAAATCCACAGTGTGTCCATACAGTCATTTTAGGCAAAAATGCATTTAAAAGTTGATCTGAAGCTTATATGAGGCTTCAGCAGTCCAAGTTAGTCATATCAAGTGGATATCTGCCACATTTACAGTCTTTTTAGCATTAAATTCCCTCTTTGTGTTTCCTCGGACAATGTTTCCCTGCTGAGCTGTGGTGGAAGTAAAGTAACAAAAAAAGCACCAGCAGAGGAGAGCAGCACTGCTGGTCAGACGGCAGGCTGACATTAGTTTGATAATCACCAGCCAGCTGGACACCAGTACAATATGCATCAAGCTTAAATAAGTTTAAAGATAGTTATTGACCTGCTGGATTGGTGTTGATTGCATCAAGCACTGTAATCAGTGGGTTATTTTAAACAATAAGAGCACACAGCCCCCACACTCCTGAAATCTTTATTTACTCTTCATTTACTCATAGTTAGCCCTTCACTTTAATGTCAACAGATAACACTGGATCAGAATTTTTGTTCGCTGTGACAGGTGCTTTTGTCAGTGACACTGTTTGTCTTTCTTATCAAATCTATACACATATTCACAGTCTATGAATGTTGTCTCATGTTAGTGGAAAGTGATAGTTAAGAGGACAAATATCAGAACGAGAACATTATACTTTAATTACTGAGTTATAAAACCATTGAGGCCAAGTGTTTGGGAGCTGTACTCCCTCCAGATATAACGTGTATTTTTACATGAGCTTTTGAATGTAATTCTTTGTATTTCAGTCTTTATACACACTCAGTTTGTATTGTTTGTTTTCCAGTTGTGTGAATATATTAACATTGGATAGATAACTGTGACCTAGGAAAACTGAATGTTATCTCAGAGATGAAAACATAGGCAACAAATGGGAAAAGGAAAAGACATTTTTTCCACAAGACAGCACACCTGTTCAATGAACAGTTTCAGGATTTCATTCACTTTTTTGTTTGTACTTACCACTCAGTCCATGATCAGTGTGATGCTTTTACCAGATTCTGTCCAGACAAACCTGTCAGCATTTGTTTTGCCCTACTACTAACTACTACTTGCCTTAAGATAAGTCTGTCCAACAGTTTGCTCCAGAGTGAGAAATCTCAACAACTACGGGCCATATTTACCAATATTCACAGTATTCAGATCCATAATGGTGGGGGAGACTCCTCACTTTCACCTGAAAATTTTGTTCCATGAAAAGGTATCTCAAAAATCAATGGCCAGATTTAAAATCTGTTGTGATGGTCCCCACATTAATTCCTCAAGTTCCACAATGAGGGCAGTATTTCCACTTGTACTAAGCATATTCCTGCTCCCCAGAGGATGAATCCTTTCCATTTTGGACCAGTACTCGTTGTAGCCTAGGTGGCACCATAGGCCAAATCCTGAATGCCCCCTCCTCAAAAAATAATAAAAAGAGAAAATATTTAATTTTATTAAATATTTCCTATTGTTTTTGAAGGGATTATTATTATTATAAGCACAAAAGTACCAGGGGCCCAGTCGTCCCTGGCACTGTAAGTGCGAGGAACCTATTGATTTTGAAGGGATTATTATTATTAAGGCCTGAGCATGAAAGTGCCAGGGGCCTAGTGGTCCCTGGCGCTGTAAGTGTGAGGAATCTATTGATTTTGAAGGGATTATTATTATTAAAGCCTGAGCATGAAAGTGCCAGGGGCCCAACGGTCCCTGACAGTGAAAGTGTGAGGAACCTATTGTTTTTGAAGGGATTATTATTAGGGCCCGAGCACAAAAGTGCAAGGAACCTATTGTTTTTGAAGGGATTATTATTAGGGCCCGAGCACAAAAGTGCGAGGAATCTATTGTTTTTGTAAGAATTATTATTAGGGCCTGGGCATGAAAGTGCCAGGGCCCAAGGGCCCCTGGCAGTGAAAGTGTGAGGAACCTTATTTTTGTAAAGATTATTGTTATTATTATCATTATTATTATTCCCCCACACCATTGCATTTCTTAGGGGCTTGGGATGCTCAAACACTCACAAAAATTGGTACACATGTCAAAACTGGCGAAAATTGTTAAAAAAAAAATCGAAAAAGTGCTGTAGTGACTGGGCTCAGGAGTAGCCAGCGGGCTCCATTGTGCCCCCAAACACAGGGCCATTTGGGAACAAAGTTTCTTTGAAGTTCATGAAATTTGGTGAGTTCATTGATCTCATCATTCTCAACATAATACATGTTTTTTCATTTTTTTTCACCCAACAGGTGGTGAGCCATTTTGGATTTCATGTGTCAATTTTATAATTTAACAGACACATGTTTGAGGCCTTCAGGATGTGTGAAAACTCACAAAACTTTGCACCCATGTTCAAATTAGCAAGTATTGCAATTAGTATCAAAACTGGGCTTGGGCATGGCACATCAGCTATATAGTCCCCCCTAATTACTTTTAGCATTTTTGAGATGCTAGGGGTGCTCAAAAACTCAAGACACTTTGCACATGCATCCGAAGTGGGGTAATGTACTAAATTTGAAACACAGATGTATCATCCCCAGACTTAGAAAAAGTCTCTTGGAGCCATACCCTAAGTCCAACAAAAAGTCAGCCATTTTGAATCAACTTTGCAATTTTTTCCACAAAGTGACAGTTGACAACTATTGACAGGGCTTGTATTTGAACAAACTGCCCTAAATATGTTTTCAAGGCAAATAATTCCTGTCAGTGTGTGTATGATTTGGACCAACTTTTTTATAACACAGTCTATGTCTGTGGAGTCAGGGCAAAATCTGCAGTAATTTGTAACTCAAACAACTAGTAAAATGGGGTTTGGTGATTTGCTTAAAATAAAAAGATGTCCACAGATCTTTGACAGAGTTAAGGATGCATAAATAGAAAAATAATCAGTGTACTGTGTGATCTGAAACTGTACTTGTAGAGCGCCTTTCTAGTCTTCCGACCACTCAAAGTGCTTTTACACTACGAATCACATTCACCCATTCGTACGCTGAATGGGTACAGGGGCTACCATGCAAGGTCCCAACCTGCCCATTAGAGGAAATCTGATCATTCACACACTGATGGCACAGCCATCAGGAGCAATTTGGGGTTAAATATCTTGGCCAAGGACACATCGACATGCGGACTCGAGAAGCTGGGAATCGAACCGCTGATCCTCCAATTAATGGACAACCCACTCTACCTCCTGAGCCACAGCCGCCCCCAAATCAGCCAATAAAATTAGATACTGCTGGTACAGCATACATGCCTACAGCTGTGCAATTCTGAGCTCTTTACCGTAATTGGATAAATGTTCTAGGGGTGGGGATTCTGATTGGTGTGGCTCTGCTGCTCCTCTATTAGTCCAATAGACTGTCAGTCTCATCCCACCAGGAACTCTGAGAAGTGACCACAAAGCCTCAATGTTGTTAGCATTCAGGAAGCAGTACTCCCTAAGACTTTAAATCTTTTTTCATCACTTATTCATGAATACTTACTGCTGAAGACAGACAAACTCAAAGTTATTCTCCAAGTTACTGGAAGTGGAGCCACACCACACAGAACCCCTGTCCCTAGAACATTTGTCCAATTACCATAAAGACCAAGCTCAGAAGCAGAAGCAAAGAAAAAGTGAGAACTGCAAACCAACAGAACTGCATTTCACATTATAGCTATTTTCAAATTTCTTTGTGCTTCTATTAATGGAGAAAATTAATTGTCATAAACAAGCCATAAAAATTCTGTGTGTTGGTCTTTGCAAGAAGAAATTCAAGTGAACATTTGCTTCCTCCTTATTTGCATCTATCACTGCATTGCATGTATTTACTGTACATGCATGTATGCATATCATTTACTTACCTATAACCTGCAGCTGTTGTTTGCCTTACATAACCCCAGCACTGCTAGCTTTTGCTATGCCAGCAGTCGACTCTAATTTGGACACACTGTAAGTTTTTTTCTAGCACCAATATATATTTAGCTCCATTGCCAGCACGGCTCTGCAACAGCCAGAATATATTGTTTGTTGTATTCATCTGTATTGTATAAGCTGTAAATCCACAGCCTCTAGCGGCCACTATTGGGAGTTTAGAAATTGAGCTATCTTACAGTTGTTTCTCGGAATTGAAGACTTCTGATTCAATCTAGGATAACCTGAAATACAATGTAGCATCCAGAAACAGATCAATTACACTACAGGTCATGTGCCTTACAGACTAACATCTCTGAGCTTTGAGCAAAGCACAGCATTAATGTCATTCTGCTCTTTGGGGAGCATTGGTAAAGTGCACTCACTAAAAAAAGTTTCAAGACACATTCCTTCATTTTTCATACACACTGCTATTTTTATGTTAGAGAGAGCTTTTCCTCCAGTTGCTACAGTAGTACTGTGACCCATATTTCTTTGTCATTGTCCACTTCATAATGTACTGCCTACACTACAGCCAATCAATGAAAATGATGAATAACGGAACAAACCTGATTTAGAGTGATTTGTCTAAAGGATATTGAACCAAACATAAAGATACTCTAACCTGATTATGGCTCCATTCTCATTAATTCTGCAGATTCGTCTGTCTCCAGTTTTTTTTTTCCTTTCCGGGAGTCTGCAGGCCATTGTTCTTAAACTGAGTCATATGAATTCTGTGAACCCCTTTTCAGTGACGAATGTTACATTTTCTATTTCAGTTTGTTTTTATGTAACCACTAATTCAAATCACATTGAGGCAAGACACAATTGTAAATTATGGCAAAGAAAAGAGATTTTATGTTTTACCATGAGAGTAGAGTAACAGGGTTAATAAAATATAACACATACAGTACATGGGACATTCTGTTCCCAACAGGGCTGTAGTGGTTAAAAATAGGGTGGGTAAACCCTACCATACTTCAGCTCCTCTATTGTGGGTACACAAGCACTATGACTGCACATAAGTGTTGTGTAACTTTATTTCCTTTCACTATAGTATTAAACTTTTCATTTCAATGTAGATGGTTTGATGGTAGATGTAGATGTTTTGAGATGTGTAAATAGTTTGAGAAAGTTGAATCAATGAAGGTTGTTTGCTTAGACATCATGAAGTGTTAATATGAAGGTTAATGTTTGTTATGTTATTAGAAGAACTGACTTATCATGAAATGTATGTAAACTGCTTAACTGTTGTCTTGAATGGTTTTACAAATATGATACAAGCTGACAGGAAATGTTCAGACCTAGTGACTTTGAGGTGTGATTTTTGTGTGTAAAAGGACAGAATTAGACTTCCCCAAAAATTCCTTTATTCCACCACCAGCTACACACTTTGAGCCACTCTTGCTGAATAATTTTCTTTATTAATTTTATTAGCATTTATAGACCTTATTTATTATTATTATTTATTTTACTTTCTTTTATTCATTAATTTCTGTATATTATCTTATGCTTTATCATGTATCCTCAAGACATCTTCATTTATCCTAAAACTGTTTGGTTGCTTCTTTGAGTAAACAGACGTCACTGTTTGGGACAAGAACTTACAATTATGAGACTAATTCATTGATTAAATTGAACAACGGATATTGCTCCCTCCTGGCACTAACAGATCCTAACCAAAAAGGAGGTGGTGCCCCATTAATGAGGTAATTCTATAATAAAGTATTAATACTCCTACATAAGTTTACAGGGCCAACAGTAACATATGGTTACGAGATCTGAACTCCGTGTAACATTAAAGGTGATTAAACTTCCATTTGGAAATTTGAAGACTTTAACCAATTTTTATGTTGTTTGTTTTTGTGTATTAATGTTATTTCTTGTCAGAAATCACATTACAACAAATGATGATACAAGCTGTAATTTGTTGTTTTCTGTCTCCCTGTCTTTCAGTTGTCCTATGGCTCCAGCTCTCCAGCACTTTCCAACCGCCAGCGTTTTCCCACCTTCTTCCGCACGCATCCTTCCGCCACCCTGCACAACCCCACTCGTGTGCAGCTCTTCCAAAAGTGGAAATGGACCAAGATTGCCACTATTCAGCAGACAACAGAAGTTTTTACATCAGTGAGTGATACATATATTTGGCAGCAAACTTTCTGTCTGTGTGTACCGCATGATGCTCTGGAAATTTGCTGAAGAGTGCTTCAATGATTAGCCTAAAAAATATCAGTTGGTTATTGGAAAATGTATTTCACTTTTCATAACTAATTAGTCATTTTAAATATTACAGTAAAAACATGGTGTGAATAAAAGTGAAGCCATAAAACATCATAACCTTGTTCAACAATATGTTATATCATTTACTCCATATGTCTAGACAATGATGGTAGCCTACATTAAAAAGACAACAACAAAAAGTTATATAGTTGTTAACTGATATTTCGGTTTTTAGCGACATTTGATCAACATCATTTCCTACAACTCAGAACAATTTTAGTGGCATACATACAAAGTCATTGGGAAGACACATTAACTCAAATGGATGCAAATCTGCCCATGGCAGAGATACGTCCATGTGACTTTAAAAAGATTAAACTTGAGTGAAAAAGTTACACTTATCCCCAATCCTTTATTACGCCACTTCATAAATGTACAGAGACAAGAGGAAAAAGGGGAGCAATTGGGGATAAATAACAGAAATAGCTGAGTTCCAGGTGAGTTCAGTCAAAGGCTGCTTATGTTGCTAGTTAGCTTACAGCTAACGTCTGTACATTAACTGTTTGGGGTAAATAAACTCTGCAAAACTCTAGGTGAGGTGAAAATTCACCTCACATTTACTCTGATCACACACCTTAAGACCGTTGCATTTTAAAAAATAACAGCTTGACAGACTAAGGCCGGAGATATATACTTGCTTTTAACTACACTTTCATGTGTGCATGATGGCTTCCTCGCATATCCTCCGTCTGTCTGGAGCATTGGTTGTGCACATCCTCAGAAATTAACGCTACATGTCTGCAAGATGTAATACACACATGAATGGTAGGGGCAGTGTAGGGGCAGTATGGGAATGTGCCAGGGTCAGGGGTCAGTAGGCACAAAGGCCAGTTGTCTATGTAAACACATGGTTAAAAAGCAAGTATATATCCAGTCTACGACCAGTTGAATGGCAAGCTATAAAGATTGACATGGAGAACCAAACAGCACAAATTTTTATAGACGTCAGAGATTACAACTAAAGAGATGGAAAGATGACATTAGAAGATAGTGGATGGTGGACATCGTGATTGTAGAGAAACAGTTTCGATAACTTATAATATTCACACTGTCTAGCAGGTAAAATTTCCTGGGAGCTGTAACTGCTTTGAATGCTAACAACACTTATTTATCTTGGAATATGGATAGTAAAGTTCAGGAACATGTTTAATTTTTGTTTCACTAACTAAGAGATTGCATTGAGTCATAAAATTTCATGGAACAGCATCATGACTTCAGCTTATGATATAACATTACCATTTTCCTTCCAAAGACAACCAGGCATTTGGCATTTGGAAGTATTCTCCAAACTTAAAATTTAAATTTCACTGTTTTTTACACATAACTATGCAAAAAAAACAACAAATAAAAATACTTTATGTAATTATATGGTTTGTGTCCATTAAAACATAGGCATATTTCTAAGGCCTATTATGGCCAATCAGAAATGTATACAGGAGGTGCTAGATCACTCAGAGAAAAAGACGACGGTGAAAATTGTATCTCTTTTCTCATTTTCTATTTCTCTCTTATCTCCCCCGTCTTCTATCATGGCTACTATTCCCTTGATTGGTTTCTCTCTACCTCTCGTCACCTGCTGTTTTATCTGTTTGTTGGTATCATCATCTACGCACCCACCATCATCTCTCTTAACCACCAACTCATCTTCTACCTCATTACTTTGCTCTTACTTGAATTGATGTTTCTTCAAATTTCTTTTTGCAACTTACCATTCCATTATGTCTTCCAGTTCCATTTTTGTTGCTGTCCCTCTCTTCTGCATCCTTATTATTGTGTGTGTGTGTGTGTGTGTGTGTGTGTGTGTGTGTGTGTGTGTGTTTGTGTGTGTGTGTGTGTGTGTGTGTATGTGTGTGTCTTTTTGACAGACTCTGGATGATTTGGAGGAGAGAGTGAAAGAGGCAGGGATTGAAATCAGCGTTCGCCAAAGCTTCCTCACCGACCCTGCTGTGGCTGTCAAAAACCTCAAGGTGCCTGAATCCCCCATTCTTCTTACACATGCCAGGCAGCTAAACAGCAATCAGTCAAGCCTCGTCTGGCCAGTTAACCACTGAGAGCTGCTGGATACTTTATTTTTGGGCAACAATATCTCAGAAATTACAGAAGCAGTCTTATGTGCTAAATCAGCAAGATACTTATACATCTCTATAGCTGCAGTCCTGCTGCCCAGTGGCCCAAACTGTGGTAAAAACTGTGGTGAATGCTCAAGCCAATGGTCAAGAGTTCTAAGATACAACATGAAATGATGGTTTCAAAATACTTTCAGCTCCATTCAGAAAGTGACACCTTCTCTCTTGAAATACAAATCAAGTACTTTTGTCCACAGGATACAATGGTCTCAATACAAAATAAGTAAAGTGAGTAAGGTTGCCTTGAGTTGAGATCGCTATGCCAAATGCTGCTTCCAAGGTCAAGAATGAATTGTCAAGCTGTTCCTGAATAGTGTTGCAGGCAATACTACTTTAATTGAGGGGAGTTCCAGTTTCATACAACCTGGTTCTCATTTTTGCAAGTCATCATTACTGTCAGTAATTATAACATTGTATTCAAGTTAAGTGGTGAGATTTTGGAATATGGCACATTTTCTACAATTTCAAAGCAAGAAATTATAACATTGTTAGGTGTCAGAGCACCTAGCGGTGTTATAGTCAGCTGGCTCGGGGGTGGCAAAATAACTCAAGGGCAATCCATAGAAAATGTCAAATTAAAAGCCCCCACCTTTAAATTTGATGTAGATCAACGAAATTTGGGAGGCACATGTATCATGTCCAGACACAAAAAAAGCCTCTCGGAGCAATACCCTAAGTCCAACAGGGAGTCAGCCATTTTTAATTTACTTTTTGCCATTTCCAGGCATTGTATTTTAGCGAACTTCTCCTAGATATTTAGTCCAACCGACTTCAAATTTGGTCAGTGTCATCTAAAGACTTTAACGAAGAAAAGTGATCAAAATCTTGAGTTTTCAGAGAACGCCTTTGCCATGGCGACGAGGCAAACTTTGATGTTTCACCATGAAGCAGGAAGTTGCTGTAGTTTCAATGTACATTGTCCAACCTGCACCAAATTTCTCATGCTTGATAATACTCCTGTCCTGAACACATCTACATGTCAATATTGAGTCATAGTCATAGCGCCACCTACTGACAACAGGAAATCAGCCTTATATGACAAACATCATCTGATTCACATGAAATTTTCAGGGTGTGGTCTACAGTTAATATACAGCAACAAAATGTTTACTTAATGCGTGTTCTCTAGCACCACATAGTGGAAATTTGTGGATATTTAACTCCTTTGTGCAATGTTCGATAATAGTCCAGTCCTAAACACATCTGCATGCCTGCAATAAAAGCCCTTCAACTGTGCCGCACCCTGTCATGTGCAAGGGTGCAAGGGCCCAATCATTGCTGCTTGCAGCTTTAATTAGGGCCCGAGCACTGGCAGTGCAAAGGCCCTATCGTAATTCAAGGAATTATTGTTCTTCTCTGTGAAGAAAAGCATTTTTGAGGGGCTAAACGTGTTCAAAAACTTGTGAAATTTTGCACATTTGTCAGAAGTGGTGCAAAATTTTAGATTTTATGGGTCTTGGGCATGGGTGGGACAAAATGTCCCAATGGCGCCCCCTAGCAAATTTGAAGCCCCTCCTTTCATTTTCATGTAGATGAATGAAATTCGGTAGGCACATGTAACATATCCAAAGGCACAAAAAAGCCTCTTGGAGCCATACCCTAGATTCCACAGGAAGCTGGCCATTTTGAATTTCATTTGAGATTTTTCGCATTTTTTGCCATTTCCAGACATTGTCTTTTAACAAACTCCTTCTAGAGATTGATGCCGATCGACTTCAAATTTTGTCAGTGTCATCTTTGTGATGAAAAGTTATCAAAATCTCGAGTTTTCACTGAACAACCTTGCCGTTGCGATATGGCAAACTTTCATGTATCGCCATGAAACAGGAAGTTGTTGTAACTTCAACATTAATTGTCCAATCTACCCCAAATTTCTCATGCTTCATGAGGGTCCCATCCTGAATACATCTGTGTCAATATTGAGACATAGTCACAGCGCCACTTACTGATGACAGGAAGTTACATGTTCAGTACTTTTATGAGCTGTACCAAGTAGGATGAACAGATCCATCGGAAATTTGGTCAGAAAAGCCTTAAGTCTTTGATGATTCCATATTGTGAAAATGTTGAGTTTTCACCATAGACTGTATAAAAATATGGATGTAGTTACCGTGACGTCACTCGTTGGTTTCTGAAGAGCACTTTTGAAGCTCTTGGCAGTGTGTGATGCTGCCTAACTCCCAGCCAATCAAAAATGGGCAAAGAGGCGGGCCGAATGGCCGAAACAAGCCACCTAGCTGCTGGCGGACCTGTCACTCAAAGCAGCCATGTCCTTCATTATGCATAACTTTATAGCTTAATAAAACTTAAATGAGTGAGTTATACAGTTGTCATGAAAGGGGAAATTAGCTATAGAGACCAAAACCATCGTTTGTACCAGGCTGTAAACATGTTTATTTCTGCTGTAAAGTTGGGCATTTTAACATAGGGATCTATGGGGAATGAGTGGCCATTCAAGGAACTGCAGTTTTTGGCACTTCCGCATTGGCTTCATGTTACAGCCCCAGAGGTTGCTGCTTGGTTTTCACCAGACGCTTTTGCTGTGGTGGTGCGGCGCATTTCAATATTTCACCATGAACAAACAAAGTGTCATAACTTGACTCTGAATGATCAGATCTTTTCCAAATTTCCCATTCTTGATGAGGGTCCCAGTCTGAAGGCAAGTACAGGCTCGTTGAGTCGTAGTCATAGTGCCACCTACTGGCAACAGGAAGTCTTAAGCACCACTCTTTCGCTAACTACTCCTAGCAGGTTAACCACAAACACAGAAAATTTGGTCAGACCTTGATGATGATAACTCCTGAAGCTTTTGAGTTTTCATCAAAAGCTATTGCTTTAGTGTGGCAGAATGGCTCGACAGCGCCCCCTACTATATTTCAACAAAGCAGCCCCCACGCCAGGTTACACCTGCATGTACGAAAATCGGTACACACATGTATCATGCCAGGGCACACACAAACGTCTCTTGGACCCATAGCTCAAACCCAACAGGAAGTGGGCCATTTTGAATTTAGTGGTCATTTCGGGCAATGTTGCATGCCTTGTATTTTAATGAACTCCTCCTACAGAATTCATCATAACAACTTCAAAATCAGTGTGTGTCATCTAGACTAGTTTGTGATCAAAAGTCACTAAAAGATTTAGCTATCATTGAAGCATGTGGCCATGGCGTGGCGTTGAGTTTTGGTGTTTTGCCATAACAGAGGAAATTGCTATAACTTTAGTGTACATGGTCGGATCTGCCTGAAACTTCACATGTTTGATAACAGTGCAGGCCTGAGCACATCTACATGACAATATTCCATCAGTGATGCAAACTGGCTGAATAGCGCCCCCTATGAAATTTTAGCGAAGCAGCCCCAGCAGCAGGAAAAATAGTGGACAAAGGAAGTGATATTTATTTCCTTTTTGCACTGTCTGAAAACAGCCTGGGTCTGAAGACATCTACATGCCTGTGACAGAAGGCCTTCAACTGCGCTGCGGCCCGACATGTGTGGAGGCGCGAGGGCCCGTTCAACGCTGCTTGCAGCTTTAATTATTCCGCCAGTTCATACCTAAATTTGACCCACTAAACATGCTCAAAAACTCACAAATTTGGCACGCACATCAGGTCTGGTGAAAAATTTGATAAAATGTAAAAATTAACCCCCAAAGTGCCAAAATGTGCTCTCTAGCGCCACCTATGTAACTAAAATGGCCGCCACGGCCCGTAGGAACGTCATAGAGAAGTCAAACCAAAACTCAATTATTTGTCTCATCAAGACCTACAAATCATATGCGACACCCCTGACCTAAATCCAACAGGAAGTCCGCAATTAGCCTTTCAAAATAAGACTTTTCCTCAATTTTGGCTTCTGAACAAACACTATCTCCTCTGAGGGTGTTAATGGTATCAGCTTCAAACTTTAATGGGTGACTTATGACACTATGCTGAAAGAAAGTTGTTAAAAACTCGAATGGTTTGGATTAAATAAATAAAATTAAATTACCTTGTGCATTCTTAAATTACTTATTTTGTAAAACCAAATAAAACTGGTTTGTATTTTTATACACTCCATCCAAAGTTCCTGACTTGTGCTCATCTCTGAGATCTTCTGGTTTCTCCCAGGTAAGCAAAGACGCCTCCTTTGGGATAGGCTGACATTAGATTTAAATTTATTTAGATTAAAAATTATGGTGAAATTTGTTAAGGATAAACTTGTAGTGTTTATTGAATAGCAGGAAGGTAGTGGTTTAGATTTAATGACTGAGATCAACATGTGGCTGTACATGTGATAGATGTATGATTTCAGAGTAGAATTAGGTTGAGAGATTTATTATTAGGGACTTAATTGGCTAAACTTTTAGGGCCAGGGCTCTGAAGCTGCCCTATAAAACCAGGTGAGTGTCCTCAACCGTCAGAGTGGGCCTCCTCCCGAGATGACCTGTTAGAAGGCCATCTTGGAGTACTTTCAAACCTCCAACACCTGTTTGCACCAATACACTTCATTGTGACCCATGGCTGTTAGGAATTCCTGACTAAATAGGCCTGTTGATAGTGGTTCAACGACAGCTGGTGATTATAGAGGCCAGGCTGAATTAGATTCCCTAGCAAGGCTTGGATGGTCTTGCGTGTAGATTTTGGGAACGCTGTTCGATACCTAGATCAGAGGTAGAGGACAGCCATCTGTCGGTGTCTTAACCACACCAGCAGGGGGCATCGGTTATCTGTAGGCAGAAACCATTTCAGAGTCATCAAGGTTCGTGTTTTGTGTTGAGAAATGTTAAAGATATTCAAACCGACAGTGAGGAAAGTATTCATATGCAGCATGTCCTCTTCAGTCCGCCAACCAGACTGGTAAAATTAATAAAGAAATAAAAGCGAGGATAACATCTGGTGATTAAATGTTGAGTGTTATGGGTTATAGTTAAAAATGAAGAGAAAAACAATACAGCCTCTGTGCGTGCCGAGTCCTGACTGACAGAAAGAAACGTGCTGCTGAGAAGACGGCTGACGAAACCGTCTTCTAATTGAAATACATTTGTTTGAAAGTCATGCTGACAGTCACAAAAAAATTGGAAAAATCATGTCTATGCACACAAATCAATAGATTCAACACACACAACTCTCCCCAAAACCAGAAGTTCTCATTTTTACATTTTTGTGCTTCCAATCTTTATGCTAAGCTAAGCTAACCAAATCTTGATTGATATCCAGGTTCTGTATTCAACTGTATTTCCCAAAATGTATTTCCCAAAACTATTGTTTTAAAGAAAGTAGAGTTACTCTACGTGCATAAGTGGCTAAAATGCACCATAAACTGTAAGGCTGTTGGCTAACTGCATTGCTGCAATGCAATGCAAAGGAAAAAAATAGAACAAAGTTCTATTCTCTATCCACAGACAGCACCACAAATCTGTGTGCTATTTAATTGAGGTTTTGTTTTTTTCCCAAATGGGATTCTGATTTATGGTCTGTGGTGTGTTTCAGCCACAGATATCTGTACGTAGGGTTTAATGAAAGCAAAGGAAGACTGCATCTCAGAGCCCTTTACTTCCTCCCCCCCAGCCTCCCTCCTTCACGTCCTTCCTCCTTTTCTTCTTCCACCTCTGTCAGCCTGATGTTCCTCCTTCCTGGCACACACACTCACACTTTAGCATGACCTTGCCCAGCATGCCGGCCTAGTTTTGGTGTGCAAGATTAATTGGCTATTGCAGAGGAAACCATGGAAACAGTAGAGAGGAAGTCTACTGCTGTGTGGTGCAGGAGCAAGGCCAAGAATCAGCTCCTGTGTTCCCTATCCACACTGTAGGGCGTTTAATTTGTGCTTTTTATCTCCACCCCATGTGTGACTCTGTCCTTCTCTTTTTCACCAAGCGCCAAGATGCCAGAATTATCGTTGGCCTCTTCTATGAGACAGAAGCCAGGAAGGTCTTCTGTGAGGTAATTTGTTCTCCTGTTCATATTTCATGACAGACTTGGCTGACATAAATTTAAAGTATCAAAGACTGCTTGTATGAAGTTAAAAAATGATGAAGTTAAAAGTGAATTTTTTGTTTTAGGGCTAAGGTTTTGTGACCCTTCATGATAAACCTCATGATAATACCTCTTTACACCTGGCATTAACACGTGATCTGTATCTGGATACATTAACTGGATAAGGAAAAACACATTAATGTAGGTGTAAATGCACTCAGAGGGCATTGTGATTGAAATGCAATCAGATCAGTCAGACCACATTTGGAGGTGGTCAGACTTGCATTGTGATTTGATCTCAGCAGGTGTAAATGCAATCTGTACAATGTGAACACATTCATACGAAAAAATCGTCCCAGCAAGTTGAAAGGTCACCTAGCTCTGCCTCTTCCTGCCAGCTAAAGCAAGCTTTGCAAAAACTACAAGTAGTAGCAGTAGCTTGGAGTCTTCCCTCTCAAAAAGTCATGTAAAAATGAATGACGTCCGCTAATGGCAGTCAGTTTCTTTGACCTGGGATTCACGATATTTGTCCACCAGCTCCGCCTGACTAATTTGCATATTGATATCCAATCACAATGTGGGCACAGCTGAGAAAATAAGAATGCATTTTAATACCAGGTGTAAATGCAAACACCCATTGATCAGATGTTATTATCCAGATAATGTATCCAGATACAGTTCACATGTTATGCCATAAACATATTATATAAATAAATCTATGTTGTCAATTATTTCTGTATTTGATTTCTTACATGAATCATGCATCACGGACAACAGATTATATGTGCACTAACTACTTTGCTCTACCAAATTTACATTGTGTGACCATAGAATTGGTATGTTTTATTGACCAATGTCATATAAATTTAACAAAAAATCATAACCATGTGGTCCTTTAGTTTAACAAGCTGAAAAGTGTGTAATCTGAGGTTTTAAGAAACCTCAAACTGATTAACCCAAGACATTTTCTCTCTTGTGAACTTGTGAAAAATGGATATTTATCATTAGCTACCATGCTAACCAGCTAGCTTGCGTGAGTTAATTACTCAGGTCTTTTTGTTAATAACTGAAAATGACTGTCACTACTTTAGAAAGGACAGCAATTATGTCCAAAATGTTTATAGCAATCTGAGACATATGTAGATTTCTAGTTTGCTAGTTGTGAAATATATTGGTGATTTGATGCTAAGAAATTTTTGTCTGTGCACAAATATCTTATATCATAACTCCCTTCAGTAATCAATATGTTGACTTTGTGTATTAAAGCATTTTTAGAGTAAGAGTGTTTTTTAAGCTGTTATTTTGACCAATAAAAGAGAATTGTACTGCATATTAATTCTGCAATTTATTAAAAACTTGAAGTTCAGTATCTCAAAACCACCTATTAATTATCTATTGATATACAGTCAGACAGTCTAAAGGGACATTGTAGATGTTAAGTTATCCAATCAAATCTATCAATCACATGCAGCATTTCAGATATCACAGAGTAGATTATGATTTTTCTAAATAACTAATAACAAGATCAAATCAAACAGCATGACAGGTATGATATTAATCTCTGTCATACACACTCTGTCACACACAACTTAATATGTTCTTCCACACAATAGCTGTTCATGTGTCACATTCTTCTCCCTACTGTCCCTCTGCAGGTGTACAAGGAGAAGCTGTATGGGAAGAAATATGTGTGGTTCCTCATTGGCTGGTATGCAGACAACTGGTTCAAGATCAAGGACCCATCCATCAACTGTACTGTGGAACAGATGACAGAGGCTGTGGAGGGTCATGTGACCACTGAGATTGTTATGCTCAACCCGGAGACAGTGCGAGGAGCCTCCAACCTGGTAAGAAAGGCATTATCAGTAATGCCCAACAGAATAATCTGCAGCTGCAGAGGCTGCTGGGATTTTTTTAAGAATGCTCTGATGCAGTTTTTACATTTTGCTACAGCAGTAAAATAAGTGTTTTACTTATTTAAAAAGGCATTTCTGTGTATACTCAATATTATCTTTAGCAGAGTGTGGTTCTTCCATGACTATAGACGGACTGCTCAAACAATAGTAAATATTATTGTCTTAAAACAATCTGAAGTGAGATCTTTTTTTGAGATACTGACACTGAAACTAGGAAAACGGCAGAGTTTTCTCTTTTTAATGAAAAAATGCTTGAAAAACGTGTGTTAATTCAGGGTGTAAATTCCGGCAAAATGCGTTTATTCAGAATCTGATCCAAATGATCAGACCACATCTTGAGGTGATCTGGTTCACATCGTGATCAGATCTCAGTTAGGTGTTCATGACATCTGCACAGTGTGGCCACAATCTGAAAGGGGACATATTCTGCACATTTCCAGCACATTACAGTTAAAAAAAACTCCTTATTTATCTTATACTGGCCAATATATTCAGTGTTTCTTTCAGTGTTTCAGTGTTTTAAAAACAAGGTATGTATCCTTTAGGTCTAACAAACATGTTGAATACATTTCCTTTCATTTCTCAAAAAATATATGCAAAGCTGATTTTTTTACATTTACGATACATTTATATTACATTTTGACAATTACAGATGCTTTTATCCAAAGTGACTTACAAGCGAGGCAAAACAATCAAGCATTAGAGGACAGTGACAGTGAAAAGAGCCATGGTACAAAGTCTCAAGTAGCTGGCCAGGTGCAAGTACACTGAGAAAGAGCGCTGGACAAAAGGGGTTTTTTTTGTTTTGGGTAGCAACAGTACAGTAAGAAACGACTAGACGTAGACAAGTGCATAATAAACAAGAAACTAGTGCAACAATCAACAAAGTGCTTAAAGATTAGAGGAGCTCAAGTGATTTGGTGTTCACAGAAGAGCTGAGTTTTCAGGCGTTTCCTGAGTGCACGGGAGTGCAAGGGAGTCAGCAGACAGTATGGAGCTGGGTAGCTCATTCCACCATCACAGAACCACAAACACGAAGATTCTGTATAGTGATTTCGTACCAGGCAGTGATGGAATTACCAGACGTTGTTCATTTGCAGACCGGAGCGGACAGGAGGGGACATATGGCCTGATGAGTGACTCAATGTAGGAGGGTGCCATTCCATTGGTCGCCTTGAAGGCAAGCATCAAAGCTTTGAACTTGATGCAAGCCACCACCGGGAGCCAGTGGAGGGAGACGAACAGAGGTGTGACATGAGCTTGTTTAGGTTGGTTGAACACCACACGTGCCGCTGCATTCTGAATCCTCTGTAGAGGTTTAACAATGCATGCTGGTAGTCCAACCAGGAGTGAGTTACAGTGGTCCAGTCGTGAGATGACCAGCACTTGGACTAGGAGTTGCGCTGCATGCTCAGATAGTATGGCCGATGTTATCATCCTGATGTTATACAAATTGATGATTGACAGCTGTCAATCAGTGGAATGGCATGAAACCATCAGCTGGAATGTTCATTGCCTTCTTATATTGGCACATGTCCAGCCTTGTATGCATCCACTCGATACAAACAAAGTGGGACCACTCATTTAAATGGCTCCAGTGGTCAAAACTCCATGTTACCTTCAAATTAAAAAAATGGCCTTTCATCTCACACTGTAAATCAGCTTTTATTCTTTTAATATTTAACCAAGACCACCATTTTTCCCTAACTTTATCCAAATGCTTTGAGTTAAGTTTGAGAGGTTTCAACCCCAATACTGAGGGATTATGAATTTTTCATTCTTGATTTTGAATTTAGAATCCCTAAATTAAACCCCAAAACAACATGCCCCAGCAAATACATTTTTAGATTTTGAGTTTTTAAATTGAGAGTTCCTGAGCTGGAAGAGAAATGGTCAAGTGCTCTCATGGATTACAGGATTGTTAACAGATCAACACAGAACTGTGCTTTGTAAGGAGTGTATCCCCACTTTCTTCATCCCTTTAAGTGCAGGCTTTTGTTCTTGAAGAACTACATTAACTACATGTAAGTGACATGTTGACATCCCTCTTTCTTACATAGTTGATATTCTTACATTGGCAGGTGTTCTCGTTATTTTATCTATCTCTTGTTTATCAAACCTTCATTTGACCTGACCTGAAAATAGCAGTTATACTAAAGTGTTACATAGAGGAAAAGCTCAGTGCTTTGTTGCACAGGTGCTTGCTGGGTAATGCTTCCAGTATGCTGCTCTGTATGACGGTGCTAAATCTAAAACTCCCCGAAACAGTGAGGTTACACTTTTATTAATGTTCAGGGCACATTATCCACTGGCCTTGGAAGTTCTGTCTGCATGAACGGGGAGCGTTTGAGATGAAGGAATGGCCTCAGTGCAATGAAGTGACACTGGCTGAGGGCACAGACATCATACCTGGAAAACTTGCTGCCTTTCCCGTTCATCTTCAGTTCCAAGTCTGCTTGGAATACACATATCAGATGTCTTTTGGGTCCAGTTCTGACTGCTGATTTGGTGACAGTGTGATGGGCATTAACATATATCATAATAAACGCCCATTTGTGATATCAAATCGAAATACTTAGTAGTACAAACATACTTGCAGATTTTTGTTTTTGCACATCCTAAAGGCCTCAAACATGTTTGTAGAATGAAAATGTATGTAGGAAATCCAAAATGGCTGACTTCCTGTTTGGATTATTTCTGGGTAGAATGATGAGAAATTAAAGCAACTTTGTTCCAAAATGGCTGCTGACTTCCTGCTGTCAGTTGGTGGCGCTATGACGATGACTCAATATTGATACATAGATTTGTTCATTTACATTGTTTTCATTGCAAAACTCTTAAGATTACACCCACCAAATTTGAAGTCGGTCGGTTCAAGCCTCAAGGAGGAGTTTCTTAAAATACAACGCCCGCAAATGGCAAAAAAGGAGCAAAAATTGCAAGGTTAATTTAAAATGACTGACTTCCTGTTGGACTTAGGGCATGGCTTCAAGAGGCTTTTTTGTTTGTTTCGACGTGATACATGTGCCTGCCAAATTTTGTTCACCTACGTCAAATTTAAAGGTGGGGGCTTTGACTTTGAAATTTTCTAGGGGGTGCCCTAGAGACATTTTGCCATACCCAAGCCCAAGACCCATATCAGATATCATGTTTCACTTCTTCTCATGCGTATGCCAAGTTTCGTGAGTTTTCAAACATCTCTAGCCCCTCAAAAACAGCTTCCTCTTTCATGGTGAAAAATGTTTCGCCATGGCAACAGCAACTTTTCATCACAAAAGTCTTTAGATGACACTGACCAAATTTGAAGTTGGTAAGGTTAATCTCTAGGAGGAGTTTGTTAAAATACAAAGCCTGGAAATGGCAAAAACTGTGCGAAAATTGCACAATAAATTCAAAATGTCTGACTTCCTGTTGGACATAGGGTATGGCTCCAAGAGGCTTTTTTGTGCATCTGGATATGATATATATGCCTAGAAAATTTCGTTCATCTACGTCAAATTGAAGGTTGTGTTGTTTTAATTCGAAATTTTTTAGGGGGCGCCCTCGAGCCATTTTGCCACACCCATGCCCAAGACACATAAAATTTTTTACCATCTTCTGCCGAATGTGCAAAGTTTCATAAGGAAGAGGAAGAAGAAGAATTCCTTCAGTTTCAATAGGGCCTATGCACTGCTAGGTGCCTGGGCCCTATTGAAACTTTTCCTACACCCAAGCCCATGAGCCATATCAGACAACTAAATACAACCCTTCTGGTGCCAAGGTGTGCCAAGTTTCATGAGTTTTCAAGCATCCCTAGCCCCTCAAAAACAGCCTCATTTTTCATGGCAAATAATGTGTCACCATGGCAACAGCTTTTGATGAAACCTCAAAAAGCTTCACCATTTGGCATCATCAACATCTTACAACTTAGCTAAACAAATTTTACCTGGATCTGGTTAACCTGCTAGGAGTATTTAGTACAAGTATGGGGCCTAATACTTCCTGTTGCTAGTAGGTGGGGCTATTACTATTATTCAATATTGTCCTGTACATGTCTTCAGACCAGGACTCTTATCAAACATGTGAAATTTAGGAAAGATCTGACCATGTGGAGTTGAATTGAAACAATTTGTTTTGCAATGGTGAAACTCATTGCGTCGCCATGGCAACAGCGTTCAACGAAAACTCACAATCTTCACCATATAACATCATCAAGGTCTTAACGCTTTTCTGACCAAATTTGAAGGAGATGTGTTCAACCTGCTAGGTAGACGTTGTAAAAGTACAGCACCCGTAACTTCCTGTTGCCACTAGGTGGCGCTATGACTATGATTCAATATTGACACATAGATATGTTCAGGATGGGACCCTTATGAAGCATGAGAATTTTGGGGATAACTTTTCATCAGAAAGGTCTTTAGATGACACTGAATAAATTTGAAGTCAGTGGGGTTAAAGCTCTAGGAGGAGTTCATTAAATTACAACCCCTGGAAATGGCAAAAACTCCAAAATAGCACATTAAATTCAAAATGGCTGACCTCCTGTTCGACTTCGGGCATGGATCCAAGAGGCTTTTTTGTGCCTATGCCTACCAAATTTCATTCATCTGTGTGAAATTTAAAGGTGGGGGCTTTTAATTAGAAATTTTATAGGGGGCCATTTTGCCACACCCTATTGAGCCATTTTGCCACACCCATGGCCAAGACCCATAAAATATCACATTTTTCAACACTTCTGATGAATGTGCAAAGTTTGATAAGTTTTCGAGCACATTTAGCCCCTCAAAAACACGTTTGTTTTGAAAGGGAAAAAAAAGAATAATAATGATATTAATAATAATAATAATAATAATAATAATAATAATAATAATAATAATAATAATAATAATAATAATAATAATTCCTTCAGATACAATAGGGCCTTTGCAGCGCTGGGTGCTTAGGCCCTAATAATTCCTTCAGTTACAAGAGGGCCTTTGTACCATTCGGTGCTCAGGCCCTAATAATAATAATAATTCCTTCAATTACAAGAGGGTCTTAGCACCATTCAGTGCTCGGGCCCTAAATAATAATAAAAATAATAATAATAATAATAATTATTATTATTATTATTATTATTATTATTATTATGCTTGGGCTCGGGCCCTAATAATCTTAACAAAAACAATAGGTTCCTTGCACTTTCAGTGAGAGGGACCATTGGATGCATATTTACTAGTTTGAATATAAGTGCAAAACTTTGCGCATTTTCCTGCATCCCAAAGGCCTCAATAATGTTTGTAAAATGAAAATTGATGCATGAAATCCAAAATGGCTGATTTCCTGTTATATAAAAAAATATGAAAAAAAATTGTATTATGTTGAGAATGATGAGCGCAATGAAATCACCAAATTTCATGCGCATCAAAGAAACTTTGTTCCAAAATGGCTTTGTGTATGGGGGCACTATGGAGCCCGCTGGCTCCCAAGCCCAATCGCAACTTTGCAATTTTCGCAAGTGCTTGGGCCCTAATAATCTTTACGAAAACAATAGGTTCCTGGAACTTTCAGTGCCAGGGACCATTGGGCCCCTGGCACTTTCATGCTTGAGCCCTAATAATAATAATAATAATAATAATAATTATCCTTTAAAAACAATAGGTTCCTTGCACTTTCAGTACCAGGCACCATTGGTCCCCTGGCACTTTTGTGCTTGGGCCCTAATAATTCCTTCAATTACAATAGGGCCTTTGCAGCGCTGGGTGCTCAAGCCCTAAATATAATGTCACCATAGCATCATCCATGTGTAACCAAGCACTATCTCTCATCATTTTCTTCTCCAGACTTCCCAGGAGTTTCTAGCCCAGTTGATGTCTAAGCTTGGGGGTAAAAATCCAGAAGAGACTGGTGGTTTCCAGGAGGCCCCACTTGCTTACGACGCTGTGTGGGCTCTTGCTCTGGCCCTCAACAAGACTGTGGGGCCTCTAAAGTCCAAAGGTCATCAGCTAGAAGATTTCAACTACAACAACCGAGGTATCACAGCTGAGATCTACCGAGCCCTCAACACCAGCTCCTTTGAAGGAGTTTCAGTGAGTACAAAACCCCCAAGGAAAAGGAGAGATGTGGTGGGGTGCAGAAAGTGAGCAAGAAAGTGCTATATAGAGAGATTAGAAAGAGAGAGAGGTAAACTGTGTAAAGGATGGAGGGGGATGTTAAAACATTAAAATTCTGCCTTTTTCTTCCAGGGTCACGTTGTATTTGATGCCCAAGGGTCTCGAATGGCCTGGACTCTCATTGAACAGCTTCAAGGTATGCCACAGCACACGTCCCTGCTTTAAAATGGAATTCATTTCAATAATCAGCTTATTAAATACAACATCCCGCTACCATGTCCTTTCCATCACACTGTATATATATGAATAAATATATTCATATATATTGTTGGCATGGTTTGAAGCATTTACCACTTTTTAACTTTAAGTTTTTTTATGGTTCAAACCTAAACTTAGACTGTTCAAAACATGTTTTATGTTTTTATATTGATGTGGCCAGTGTCTTTGGAAAAGCAGGACTGTTCTATTTTGCATGTGACACAACAATTATAGAAAAAATTAATTTCTGCATAAAAAGTTAATAGCTCTTTGAATATTTTATTAAAATTTGGAGAATTTAAAAAAAGCCACTGTCATGCCCCTCTCAAATTGGCTTCTATGAAATACAGCGCACAGTCTATCAATTCAGTAGTCTATCCTCAATGCCATTCCCTGGGGTTGATTAAAGAAACATCATGTGAAGTGATTCACAGAGAAGAAATTTTAAGGATCTTTGAAAAAAAAAAACCAATAATAGGACAATTATTTTTCTTCAGAGAAATGCACCTTCACTCAGAAATTCAAGATTTGCCAACATTATTGGTTTTAAAAGTATTGAAGAACAACTTAACATCCAGAATAAGAAGTTGGATTTAGTGAGCTTGTTTGCAGTAGCAGTCCGGCCTAGTCGCACTCTCAGCACCCCGTGACTTTAGGCACTTTTAGTGCACTTTAAGGCCCAAATGCACCGAAAGCGCCTGACGCTCGCATTTTGAAGTACACCTATTGTTTTTAATGGATGAACACGCACTAGAAGCATTATGAGGCGCGTCAGAATGTCTTGATGCCCCAACTCTAACCTTGATTCAATTTTGGAGCGTCAAATGAGGACCCAGCATACAAAGCTGTTTTCTCTGCAGCCGAAAAAGAGAGAGAGATAGTGCAAGCCAGCTGAGCACGGGCAAGCGAGAGAGAGAGACAGCGCGGCAGTGGTCGAGCAAGGAAAGTGAGCGGTAGTTAGAACAAAACCTCTGAATGAGAGAAATAAAACGTTATATTCTTATTATTTCACGGCAGTCACATTTTAAAGCACAAATAAATAACCATCAAACAGATGATTTACTGTGGACACAGACGCTATTAGTTTCATTTCATTTCAAATCTTATGCTTGCAGTGCACCATAAGAGCATCAATTGATGTGCATCAAATGACATGCGTCAATTATCACTTTTAATATGTTTGGGCCTTTAGTGCAAAATGGAAGCACTACTATCTCATTTAACATGGCATGACTTCAGTCTCCCTGACTTTCCACCTTCACTGATGTTCCAGATAGCGGTTTACAGCCAGACTTAATTAAACTGATAGCTTCAGCTGCAACTGCAAAGACTCAGCAAATGTGACTTTGACATAACCTTGCAAACCTGTCGCCTAGGAATTATGAGACCACTCTAACCACTCAGCCAAAGGGTCAACCTGCTAGCCAAGGGCCAGCACATCTAGTTATCCCTGGTCGTTACTCTTGTGACATTACCCCCTCCTTCAGGAAGCGCACCCCTGCGCTTCAGACTACCAGCTCCCTTATATCTCTGGGTGCACACATTTCCAATGGCCTCGCAGTCTAACCATCACACTTCTGGCATTAAATGTAGCGAAGGAGGGTTCCCACACCAGGTCTCAAATCCTGGTCTCCCAGACCACAGACGAATGAGCTAACCACTCAGCCAAAGGGTCAACCCGCTAGCCAAGGGCCAGCACATCTAGTTATCCCTGGTCGTTACTCTTGTGACATTACCCCCTCCTTCAGGAAGCGCACCCCTGCGCTTCAGACTACCAGCTCCCTTATATCTCTGGGTGCACACATTTCCAATGGCCTCGCAGTCTAACCATCACACTTCTGGCATTAAATGTAGCGAAGGAGGGTTCCCACACCAGGTCTCAAATCCTGGTCTCCCAGACCACAGACGAATGAGCTAACCACTCAGCCAAAGGGTCAACCCGCTAGCCAAGGGCCAGCACATCTAGTCATCTGTGGTCATTACTGTCTAGAGGGCACTGGCCTGCACCATCACAGGTGGTCAGGTTGGATGACAGGCATACAAAACACAGGGCACTGACAACAGAGATCAAGGTTCACACCCTAAGTCCTGTGTGTGGTTAGGTTTAGGCAAGAGCACTGGTTAAGGTTGGTAAAAGATCCCGGTTTCGCTTAAATGTTAATAAACATGTTGTGTCCCGTGCTTGTGTCAAGTCACTGCAGACTTTTTTCTGTATTAAATCAAAACCATGATCTTTCCCTAACCTTAATTGAGTGCTGCCAGAGCCCTAAAAAATCTACTACGTTGTCACTGAACATTTTACTGATACCTTCAGTATCACTTTTTTTCTGACTTGCCAGATACCTTTTCTCATTAAGCTGACAGAAAATGTAATTCGGGTAGCATTATGTTTCCCCACAAAACAAATTTACTGTTGCAATGAAAAATATAATACAATGATAAATATATATATAATAAATATAATTTTAAGGAGATAGGGCTTTAACTTGTTAAACTTAGGGACATGGAGTACAAGACAACATAATAGTTTTTTTTGTTGTTGTTTTTGTCTACATGGCAGCATTACTTGATTTTTTGTTAGTTTAAGTACCGTTGCAGTGCGTACTGTAGACAGTACTGTACATTTACTAACCTAAGTGGATTTTTTGTTAACTCACCCTGCAAAAGTGTCCTCTACAAAAATGTAATGATTATTCTAACACACATGCCTTCTAGTTTTCATGTTGAACAGTTGCATCACAGTTGCTGTTTTTTATTAAATAGGATAGAACTGGCTGATCATATGGCAATGGTAGTGTATTATCTGTAGTGATGTAAGGCTCTGGTTGGCGGGCTGTGTTTTGATCACTGAGCCTGTGTTCTCCAATTCAGTCTGTCTGTGCTTTGTTTTTCTCTGACAGCGTTGAGATCTTTTACCAATGGAGGCTGTCTGTGTTCTTGGGACTGATTAAAAATTAAGCTTGTTTTGCCAATTTTCTTTGTTGGCTTCCATCATCCCAAAAGAGGAGGGTCAGTGATGAGCTGCACTTCGTTTGATGGTAATTGGAACCGTGCTGGCCCTGAGAAGTTTTTTGGTTAAGTCTATGCTAAGTGGAAAGATAGACATGGAAATGAAACGCTAATCCAACCTTCGTGTCAGCTTCTCAACATAAGTGTGAGTTGGCTCTGCTGCAGTCTGGAAGTCCACTGTTTGTAGATGTGAGTACTTGTTGTAAGGCTTTGAAAGGGACAAGGAAGCTTGTCTGATATGTGTTGCAGTATGCATGCATGGAGACAGGCTCTGTAGCTGCATAGAGGCTCTTGCTGTAGACAATATGCAACTCCTGGGAAACATAAATACATCTCAGGGCTCCAGGGGCTATGTGGAGATAACAATATTGTGTGGTCATATTTGTTCATAGTAAAGGCAGCATGATCGAGGATGAAAGGCTAATCTTATTCTATACAGTAACACTGAACAATTTTGTCTTTGACAAACAGTCAGACACTTTCATTTTTTACCTAACTTTACCTAAATGTTGAGTAAATGTGTACCTGACATATTGAAATAACCGCTGTAGACTACTAAATTTGGTACATCTTACTTTACACAAGCTGCTTGATCCAAATACTGAAAGTTGTGATCCAAAAATATTAAATTGATCAGCTTCACTTATTGATAAATGATATGAATGAAAGTTCAACTGGGAGACAGTGACTTCTGAAACTGACATGAAGCGAGAAAGACTCTGTTGGAGTTGTTGGAACTACTGAAACACTTGTAACTGAACAGTGGTGTTACAGAGTTAAGTATCTTCCCTCACAAGCGATCTTTGGTGGAGTACGGCTACAGAGAGCACACAAACCCAACAACAGCCATATTTAGTTTTGGCCCATTATACTTGAGGGATTAACATTAATTAGTGACAGCTGATATGATCTGATAAAAATGAGAGACTAATACCTGAATGATTTGTTCACTGCCCTTTGATAATAAGGAAGAGAATGTAGAGATAACAGATAAGATAGTGCCTGAGTTTAGTGAATCTGTCTATTTTGCTAGTCTAGGTGTTAATCACTACCACAATCACACACTCTAATTTTTACTCCTATATGCAGTGAAATACTTGCACTGTAGAGCACAGCTGTCATAAAGCAATGCTGCAACACTAGCACTATATTAGTTGAAGTGCAGTGAAAAGAGTCCGGATTTTGATTGGGGTTATTTTTACTCAATTCTGATCCTTTAAAATATGCCCAGATCAGCCCTGATACCAATCCTTAGGAACAGCTTGGGAGATTTCTATCTATAAGCATAAAGTACTGCAACACTTTGACGGAGAAGTGTATATCTATCTTAAAAGTCTCGTGAAATTGTATCGTTGGTCTAGCCATAATGTCTGCCCTTACAGACTCACAGACTTTGACATGTGCTCCTGCTACTGTAAATCACCTATGGCTCTGTGACAGTGGGACACTGGCCAAGTGTGTGAGGGCTCTCTGGTTGTGCACACATTCTACAAGTTCACATGTCTAACTCACAATGTGGCATGTCATGTAAATGGTGATGACAGCAAATTCAATAAGCATAGAAAATATTAATGTACCGGGAAGACATCCTGTAAACACACCAGTGTTGTACTCGAGTCACTAAGTCTTGAGTCCGAGTTAAGTCTTGAGTCCCCAGTGTTCAAGTCCAAGTCCAAGTCACCAAAGAAGAGTCCGAGTCGAGTCCGAATCGAGTCCCCATTACCTGAGTCCAAGTCCGAGTCCGAGTCATTAAGGTTGAGTCTGAGTCAAGAGCCATGATGGGCTCCAGTGCTCCACTCTGGCATGGTCAAAGAGCAGACATACAAAAAAAAGGTCTACATTAAACAAAAATGACACAGCTGTGATTTCATATTATTATTAATGATGCACCGGTTGAAATTTTATTGGATTTTTGGCGATTCAGATTGTCTTTATAAGAATTAAATAAGATTTTTTTTTTTTTTTTTTTTTGGACTTAAAGGTATTCCAAATTGCAAGCTTCGTGTCTTCCTCACTCATGCTAATTAACTTCCATACCAATGACGATGTGTGTGTGTGGCTGTTGTGTCTTTGTGCTATGTGCGCGACTGCATGGTGTGTATGTGTGTGTGTGGCTGTTGCTGTGGCTTTCTGTGAGTTGTGTGCTTGACTGCATGTTGTGTGTGTGTGACTACATTGTCTGTGCAGCAGCTGCTGCTGTGTGCATGACGTGAACCATAATGTGGCTATGTGAAAATTTGACCGGCAAAAAATCATGTATTACTTCTTTATTAGTTAACAAGAGTCCTCGTCTTCAACTTCCGAGTCCGAATGCAGTCAATGCTTGAGTCTGAGTCCGAGTCCGAGTAATCAATGCACAAGTCTGAGTCGAGTCACGAGTCCTGAAAATCAGGACTGGAGTCAGACTCGAGTCCAAGTCCTGGACTCGAGTACTACAACACTGAAACACCCATCACTAATCAACACCATGTAACTGTAACTGTCTTTCACATATATTGATTAGGTCCAGCTTATAATTATGGTAACTCTGATGTGACATGAATGCAGCATTAGGAACTAAGCCACAACTTCCTCAATGTGATGCAGTTCCTGCTAAACCAGGATGTTGGTGCAGGACATCAGTCTTAAGAGTATCATCTTAGGTGCACCCCAGTAGCCTACTGGTTAAGATGCATGTATATATATGTGTGTATATATATATATATATATCATCACTACATCAACGTTAAATTATAACCGGTGGCACCAGGCCAGAAGTCCACTGGTCAGAGGAGCGCAGAAGGTAGAGAGGGTCATCCACTAATCAGAAGATCAACGGTTCGATTCCCAGCTTCTCCAGTCCGCGTGTCGATGTGTCCTTGGGCAAGATATTTAACCCCAAATTGCTCCTGATGGCTGTGCCATCTGTGTGTGAATGATTACATTTCCTCCGATGGGCAGGTTGGGACCTTGCATGGTAGCCCCTGTACCCATTCAACGTATGAATGTGTGTGAATGGGTGAATGTGACTCGAATTGTAAAAGCACTTTGAGTGATCGGAAGACTAAAAAGGCGCTATACAAGTACAGTCCATTTACAGTCCATTTACCATGGATGACAAGCGGTTCAATCACAAGATTAAATATGACACCACTGCTGCCATAATTGCCCTGGTTCCTGGCTTCCCAGTCCCTGGAATCAAGGCATAAGAGTATCTGTTATGGAAATAGAGGCACTGTGTGTTCTCCAGAACTAGCAATCCTGTAACATTACATGGGCACATTTGATTGAATGCAAGAACATATTTGTATTCTTATAATAAATCTCTCTAATTTTTTTCAGTGTTCTACATCAGATTCACCAAATTCTCTTCACTGTATAAACTTGTCATAAATTGCTAATTTCAGCCTAATGAATGTCACCTGTTTATCAGTAGGTGCATTTTATTGAGTTCTAATTAATAATTAATAATTTTCAGAAACACTATGAGGCAGCTGTTTACAACTACTACTGACATAAACAACATCACATCTTAAAAAATCTCTCTGTGAACTGGCAACCATGATGATGATGATATGCTCAACAGAATATTAAGTTTGTTTTAGTTTTTTTTAATTTCATTTTTGTACCATATTTAAATTCATGACTTTGATAACAAGTTTCAACCACTCATTTTCATTTTTACCTCAGAGAAAAAAGTATTAGAAAATAGAACCTTTGCACGGCAGGCATTTTGACTTATCAAATTAGGAAGAGCGCAGGTATAGACATTAAGACATTAATGATGCAGTGATCAGTTGGGCCACAAATAATTTTAAATCATTCACACATGCTATTTAAGAATGAATCCTGGTTTAGTGGATCTTGCATGAGGCCCATTGTTAGCTTGAAAATGGTTGTCTTACAGCTGTAATACATTAGGCACGGACCCAGCGCATCACATAGGGGGGCAGAGAGGGGTATTCTACCTGCTACACCAACTCCATCTCCATCACTGCAAGAATTTTGCCAAGTGATAATGCAGTTGGTTATGCAGGGTTTGGAAGAGTAGGCTATGTTTATTGGTACTGAATTATTGGTATTGGCCTCTGGTACAATGAGGTATTTCTTTTAATCATTTTTAAACAGATTGTACTCATTTTATACACAGTTCTATGTAGTTTTTACCTGTTGGAGGGCCATGTAGCCGCGTGTAGATAAAAAAAAAATAGACCAGCTGTGCAAAAATAGACATAAGCCGCGCAACGTCTGTGCAGGTGTGCGCAGCTTCCATGGTCAGTGTAGCAGCTTCAAGTGATTATAAAGGGTGTGCTCTGCTGCAGCCATGCTGCAACAGACATGTCACGCCACATCCATGCCCCGTGTATTTTGAGAAGAGCTACAGTATGCCATACTATGCCAAAGATGACGGCTATTCAGAGTTTCCTCTGATTTTTTTTTTTCAGGTTGGAAAGGTCTCTGAAACAATTAAAACCAGGTGTGTTCTACAGAGTTTTAATCTACCTGATAGTTAATGAACCACACCTGGCCTGTAGCACATGCAGACCGAGTAATAATCAAATCCAAGAATGGCATGTCAGTACTTGTCGATATGAATGCATGATCATATTTCTCCTCATTTGGAATAGCCCTCTGCTCTGCATTATTAGTCTAGCATTCTGCTAGCTCCGTCCTGGGAAGGCTGTACACAGAAATCCTTCCATCCTTCTAATACATGTTTTTGTCCCCTGCCACTTCTTTTCACTTGCAGGGGAGGAACTCAATCAGGAAGGTCACACTATTTCCCCACATCCCACCCCCTGTGTGCAGGTGTCCCAACTAACCAATAGTAAAAGCACTTGTGAAACACAGGTGTAACTAACACCACTAATGATGGCTGGACCTCAAGGTGCTCAGTTCCAGAGCCCTGGTGTCTGTACTTGTTCACTGCCATGGCTGACTGAGACCTCTGACACAAACATCATTACTGTTATCAGTTACAGCTGTGTATTTCCTGCCCTGCCAAGTCAAAATGTCAGAACCCAGAGGGGTGTTCCATCAAGCTGGCTAAAGGAAAAGCTTGGATTATTTTGATAAGGCTCGCTAATTTAAATGAGAGTTCCGTTCCATCACTGCAGCTTAGATGATTCGCTGCTCAGTAACCATGGTAACTTTTTCAGCAGAATTAGCCTGCTCCGTGGCAGGCTAACTGTCAAGCGTGTGTCAAAGAATGTCTGACGGATGGAAACAGACTCCCAAAAGACGGTTCTGTCAAATGTCTTTTCACACTCGCATCACTTGTCCGTGTTCAGAAAGATAAAATGAAAGAACTGTGAGGGACAAAAATACTTTACTTAATTTCCATTTTATTCATGGTCACTTCTGTGTTGGAGTGAGCCCTTTTATTTAAAAGCTTAACATTTATAATTTAAAAATAAAAGGGTGCCAACGTTGTTTTGAAGTCCAAACCATGACCCTCTGCTATGTATAGATGTATATGGTGGAAACTGCTTATAGTGATCACAGTTATAGTGATCAACTGCTATTATGGATTAAAAAGCTCAAGACAGAATCAGTCCTATACAACATTCTGCTGTTTGAATAATTCATCTATAGTAGGCTAATCAAGTAGTCCACTTACAGTGTTCATTTTGGGTCTCTTCATACATGTCAAAACATTTTAAACTACAGTACATCTATTTTTTGCACTTTACTCCCATGATAAGCAGCTGCGGCACCATTATTGCCCACCTGAGTCCGGTGCTGCGTGCACATTGAAATCATGATGGAGACAGAAAGTCATTTTCTCTCAATGACAAACGTAGTCTCCTCATAGCTTATGACAATAAAAGTGGGGAAAGAAATCTAAGGAAAGGATCACTGCTCTCCTCACCTGTTCTGCCACTGGGGAAAAGAAAGAACTTGTCATTGGCAAAAGTCAGAGCCCCCGGTGCTTCGAAAATGTGCGCACACTGCGTTTGAAACAGCCGTGCAGTATTTTGAAATAGTCAGTAAAATTCAGTAAATGGCAAAGCTGTCCATTTCATTACTTTACTTACTTTACTAAAACCATGAAAAGGGACAATCGCTGCTCTTCACTTTTCCCACCCAGACTCATCAAGCTGGATGGGGGGAATCGAACCATCAACCTTCTAGTAATAAGTTTGCTCCTCTAATCTTTAGGCCATCTCTACCCACCCAATTTTGTGCCATGCCATCTCCCTCACCTGCAGCAGTAATGCCCTTTTTGGTGAAAACTCCTTTATATTCTTCATATAGTTTCAGCAGCAGGGTCGCTTTTCGTGACATAATATTGTCTTTTCAACAATCGACTGTTCTAGGCTGCTTATGCACACGCACACTGCAAGCTTATTCCAGTCTGGCTAGACTTAGTGTTGACTAGACACAGCTAAGCTGCGTCAGTGGAATGGCTTGAGCCTCAAGTGAAAGTTGAAGTTAATTCTAGCCAGGCTTCTTCAAGTAAGTGCAGCTTTCTTTAGCTGCATTGATGGAACTCCCCTCAGGTGGTATCATGCAGTTTGAGCAGGCTCTATTGTTTTTGTAGTTCAAGCCATTATCCAATTTGGCAAGAAAGCCAAGGACCTTTTTGCATCAGAGACTACAGAAGATGGGTCACAATTATATTAAAAAGATAGAAAATTAAATAAGAAAAATAATAATAAATAAATAAATGATTAAATAGGAAATAATAAATTAAATAAACATGAATGGAAAATATCAAAGAAATTATATTAAAACTCCACTCGAACTCTATTTCCACTTCAAGCAGGGTAAATCAAACTCTATGATTATGACTGGTTGCCCATTCACTTGGCAGAGATTCAGACAAATGTCATGTCTCACCGTTCTGGTCTGATCAGTCAGAAACAGAGTTGAAAATGGAAGAGGAACAGAGAGCAGTCTTGAGCAAAATTGACTGCATGTATATTGCAGATTTTCTAATAGAGGTTGCAAAACATTTCCTGTAGATGGAGGAGCCAACATTCATCTTCAGGCAGTCCCATTTCAGGATTGCTTGGAGGACCTAGCACCAGTGCTAATGCCATGTTTCTGCTATGTTGGATGGGAAAAATTCCCTTTTATGGACTTGTAATCGTTCATATCACCTGACGACTCAGGAAGGTTGTATGAGGGTTTAAAATACACTGCAGTGCCAAAATTACATTATATCCATAAATTTGGATATATCATTGTATATTGAATGATGGACTTAAACTGATGTGAGGCATCCATGTTTTCTTAGTTTCCCAGTCATAATCACGAGGTTGACATGAACACTTAGTGGGAAACTGATAATTATGGTAACTCTGAAATGTCATGAATGCAGCATAACTCCAGGTTCAGTTCTTGGTGAGATTGGCAAATGAGCCAAGCGTTTAAAGTTATATTGTTAAAATGATTCCTAATAAAGTTACTGTTATTCTAGTTTTATTGTTATCATGTCATGTAAATGATGTTGTATTGGCATTGTGCACAGATTTTATGGCATTAGCTGAAGTCAAATTGTTAGTTCTAGCTTGCCTGAGTTATCTTAACCTTAACATTTAGTTCATGACATTTAGTGCAAGTAACATAATATTAACAGTATGTTACTTAATGAATAACTGCTATTATTTATGTGTTAACTTGAACACATTTCAGGCTAGCTACAACGACCAGTGACTCTAATAACATCGTAAAATCTGTGCATAATGCCAGCACAACACACAGCATTTATGTGACATAGATAAAACTAGAATAACAGTAACTTAAATTTTAACAACATAACTTTTTTGTGCTTATTTGCCAAGCTTGTCTTGAACAGGAGTCGTCAACCTGGAGTTAGTGCTGGTGCTCAGGCCTCCTCATAATCTTGCTGCGGGATATATGGCAATCTATCAAATCGCTGTGGAGACATTTCACTAAAAAACTAAAATGACAAACTCAGGGTGGTGCCAGAGGAAAAGTAAAGAGATCATCACCATTACATAAATTCATCCTCTGGGGAACATGAATGTCTGTACAGAATGTTATGACAGTCCTTTAGATATTTCTGGACCACTGTGGTGGATGGACTGACCATCATTGCCATCTCTAGAGTCCTGCCGCTATAGTGTTGCTAGAAATATAGCATAAAACCTGTGATGTTCACCCTGCTAAATGTGTAGTTTACTAGGAAAGAGTTGATGAGAGAGTCTTATAGTAGCTTTTCTGTCTCAGCCCTTGCTGAAGAGCATAATAAGTACATCTAAATAGAGCACTGTAGTTGACTATGCCTAATTATTACTTGTCAATTAGGAGTGTGGTCCAGTGGGTGGTGGTGGATGCCTCTGGGCCTGTGCCTCTGTGCTACTACACTGGGATATTAAAGTGTTATTACAACACACCACAGGAATGTGCTACAGCTGATGACAGGCCTGTTTCTCACATGGGTAATTTTTTTCCTTCCCTAAAAGAGGCTTGCAGGGATTCCTCTGGCCTGGATTTCATTAATGAAATATCTCATAAAGTGTATTGGTTCGTGGAGCAAAAGGACAAGGACGCAGGGCATCTGTCTGTCATGATTTCCCCAGAGAAAAAAAAGACATGAATGTCAAAAAAGAGATTATATTTATATTTGTACAGTAATCCACAGCTTACTTAATGTAAAACTAAATCTGATTATTTTAACCAGAAATTAAATTCATTATTATTTCTCAAAGAAAAAAAGTTCTATTTGTGCTCAGATCAGTGGTGGAACAGTGCCTTTAGTCACATCTGTCCAGTGTGTGATATGAAATAGAAAATGCATATCATTTTGTGACTGTCTTTTGTGATGGAAATGTAATGGTTTTTTGTTTGATGATACAAAGGACATGAGTGAGCTGATGGATGTGAGTGATTCACAATGACATGACCTTCAATTTGGCAAGTTATTCAGTGAAAGCATGGGAGCCCAGGAAGAGAGCACTGTATCAGTCATGAATTGGTGATTGTTATCATTTCTTATTATTGCTTTTTTTCCCCTTTCTTTTTAACATTGTCTCTAAAACTAATGGGATGGGCCACAAGATGACATGACACTTAAAGGAATAGTTCAACATTTGGGGAAATTACTTTCTTTCTAAGAGTGAAATGAATAAAAACTTTTGTAAAAACAACAGTTTGGTGGTGGTTTTACAAGTTTTACAGGGAATTACCTACTGAACAACAGTTGTGTGCAGTGACTGTTTGCAGTGTCCTAGAGTCTTGTAGCTCCAGTGAGGTTGCCAGGTTTGGTGCCATTGTGACTTTAGAGAGACCAGAACCAAAACCAGTGCTCGCTGACCATATATGGCAACCACACACACACACACACACACACACACACACACACACACACACAAACACACATACAAACAAACAAACAGGATGAGAATCAATTCATGGAAAATTACAATGCATGTTATCCTTGAAACATGAAATTGAAGTGTGACATACATACATACTGAAGTTATCATATCCTACTGCAAACAGTATTTTGGTACCTTTCAAGGTAACAATTAATTATTTTATGTTTTAGACAGACTACTAAAAGACCAATTAGTAATGTGTGTTAGTGGCATTTTTCTTTTATTATTAAATTTGACATTTTCAAATGTGCAAGAAGGGGGTCATTGCCCTCTTCTGGTCATGGTACATACAGTATTTACAACAAGTGTTTCCTAAGCAAGATACCTTGAAAACTGCTGGCCAGATTTTTATGAAATTTATGATTTATAATTTTTTGTGAGTCCTTGACCTTCCCTCTAGTAGAAAATTAGGCAAAAAATTTCACCTTGATTAAAAAAGATGCATACTGACTCCAAGAGCTGTAATTTCATGGCAGCGCATCGACCAACGCAAGCAGCATTCTGACACTTGATACATTCTGATACATTCCTCACCTGGAAATTAGCTTGGCATGTCTGTGTGTTATTTTGGTGTTCAGCACACAGTGCACTCTGCACCAACATCTACCTCTGGCTGCAGATATGTGTTGCTATAAGGTGTGTTCATGTTGTTTCACTCTAATCCATCCAGACAACAGCAATTCACACAAATCTGATGGAGTTCCAGTTCTAAAGTCTCATGACTTTGGTCAGCATGTCCAGTGCAGCTTTAGTGGCACAGTAGACAAACGTGGTCTCTGAGGGCACACTGCTGTGTGCAGTTACTGTTTGCTGTGTCCTAGAACCTTGTAACCACAGTGAGGTTGCCAGGTTCAGTGCCATTGTGCCTTTACAGAGAACAAAAGTAAAACCTGTGCTTGCTGACTGTATCTGGCAGCCACACACACATGCACAAAAATAAAAAATATTATTTATACATTTCTGTTTGTGTATAGATTTAAACAAATGAGATACATCTAGTTAATCAGTGTCCTTTAGAGATGTTGGTAGGTGCATTTTTTAACTTAAGCTAGCTGTTTCCCCCTGCTCCCACTTCTTATGCATAGCTAGGCTAACCACATCCTGACTCTGTACTTAATACACATGAACACGACATGAGATTGATATCCATCTTCTCAACTCACTGCTGGGAAGAAAGTGAATGAGCAAATTTCACAATTCATTCATGTAAAATTTGACTCAAACTCAGTATTTTCAGTATTTTATTTAATTATTAACTTGGACAGACATATTACCAGGGTTGGGTATTGTTTTGGAATTTTCAATACTAGTGCTGATACAAGACCTGAATTTCTGTACTGCTAACAAAATGCTACTTTTTTGATACTTTACATGAGAACTATAAATACGTTTTTGAACAAGCCCCCCTTTTATATTCAACAAAAGAAGCCAAAGTTCTCAAAGTTCTAAACTGTACAAGAACTAAAATAGTCTAAAAATCTTGGTTAAGACCAAAAGCTGCCTGATCACAGAATAAGTAAGCAAGGTTACGAATCTGACCAGACATATGATGCCAGTTTTTTTGTTGTTCTAAGTGTTTGGTCAGCTCCAATAAAGTACTGAGGTTGGATAGCCAGCTCTACCTGGTGGATTCTTACAGTTAGTGTGACCCTGTCTTTCTCTCTCTCTCTCTCTCTCTCTCTCTCTCTCTCTCTCTCTGTCTCTCTCACACAGGAGGGAGCTACAAGAAGATTGGATACTATGACAGCACTAAAGGCAATCTCTCCTGGTATGGGAATGACAAGTGGATAGGTGAGGAACATTCATCTTCCTCAGCCCCTTAATTTTTCTCTTTATCACTGTCTGTTGCACTCCCTCTACCTTCTAATCTCCTGTTTTCTTTGACCCCACAGCCTCCCCCTTCCCCCTCTAATTCCTCTTTCCTTCCTCCTTTATTGCCCTCTCTCTGTCTCTCTCCCTCCCCCTCTCCACATACAAGGTTGGCTGAGAATGTTCATCAATCAGTCAGTCAGGTTTTATTGAGCATGTGGGAACAGCAGCACTCCCTCTAACTTTTCACAGCTCACCAGACAGCCAAGTGATTCAGCATTGAATGGAGGCACAGTTAAGCACAGTGATGGGCCAATGTGCTGTGGAGCAAAGATTTCATTCCATTTACTAATTAAACATGAGGACCAGTTCAAATCCATGACAGCAGTGCAATAAATAGAAGATGCTAGTTGACAGTCTAAACAAAATAGGAGAAAGCAATCTGGGTGGTGGTGTAATGGGATTGGGCCTCATGACCTTGACTTTGAGGAATGAAATTGTGGTTCCTAATCAGTATGTGGAGCGATGTGTGCATCCATATCAGTTCTGCCTCCCTGAACACTGACAAGATGCAGATCTAACTGTGGTTAATGCTCTGAAAACTGTAGAGGATGGTGCAAGTATGTGGAATGGAAAACAAAAAATGATGCAGTGAAGGGAAGGAGGAGGAGGAGGAGGAGGAGGAGGATGGTGGATATGAATCAACCCTCAGTTTTTTTGTGTGTGTGTTTGCCTGTTTGTTTGGCTGTCACAAGTGCCTTCTCAGACACCACTGACTGGATTTCCTGTAGTTCCAAAATTGCATTGATTGATGCTAGGAGGTGGGAGGAGCAGGGTGACTGTTCCAGAACTGAACAAGGTGACACACTGGTTACTGACTGGCTGACAGGGTGGAGGCAGTATTACAGAAATAACATGTTTACAGTTAAAATAACAGTTTATAACAAGGTTATTATTTAAAGGACCATACCATGGTTTTGGAATATCCCTTTAATCCCTTTGTTACAAATCATTTGTACCATAAATTCTCAAAATGTGGCTGAAACGGTTACTTACCTCAACTGCAGAGAGACCAAGACTTTCATTTAAACAAGCTTATATGAGAGACAGGTATACCATAAATTCCCATATAAAAACCTGTATTCAAATTAGGGCTGTCATGATACCAGATTTTCACAACACGGTTGTCATGGCCAAAAGAATTCACGATAACAATGTTATATCTATCTATAGCTGTGACTTATTAGCTGGAAAATACAATGGTACCATAGCATGGAGCCTTACCTAGTCCAAGTTCAAATTTAATAACAATGCCACAGAAAATGAATATTTTAAACATGTTTTTCTAAGGGTATGTCTAGGCATCTTCCAAAAAAGGCCATTTAAAGACACCAGTATAACCCCTTGCTGAAGCATCAACACATTATGGTGCTCTGTTCCCCTGTTGAAACTAAACTTTGTGCATATAAAAGAGTCAACACAGGTGCTAAAGTGGAAAAGTAGTTCATATAAAAAGTAAATCACAGCAAACTATTAATATTTACATAATTTCCATGTTGTGGCTTTATAAAAAGCAAAGCACTAAAGCAGCATATGGTCATTTTTGGAATTTCATTGGCTATTTGAAGCACCAGTCATCAGCAGAATCTGTTCCTATTGGGTTGGTCTTTACACAAAAGAAGAGGGGCAGGCACCTCCTTTCAACACAGATTCTCTTTGGCTATTGTAGATTGTGGACAGGACATGGAAGCTCCTATTGGGTCACGTGAGGTGCCAATTGAAAGGTCAAAGTGCAGCCTCCATTTTGATACCAAGATGTGGCTAAATAATGCAACAACTATTTGTGGATATTCATGGATATAATAATGTGTTATGGACTAAATATTTACTGGAGTGGATCGACTGGACCTTGCCAATGTAACAAGACAATTTTTGTCGGAGTTGTATCAGTCAGTGGAGTAATATGAGGCTTCATAGGTGAGTAACTTACAATTTTGTAATTGTTTGTTTGTTGGTGGTCTGACAGAAGTGTTGATTGTACCTGCTGTTGTGATTATGTCTGCAAATCAATCGAATCACAAGAATCTTAGCTTTCCAAAGATGTGTTGAATGAGTACCCACTTAAAGACAGGAGTTGTGTACATAGCAGAATTGTGTACTTAACAGTGTGATGGCCCATGGACGGACCGTCAGAATGTTAAGGTTATTATTAACATGATATCAATATTTCATTATTTAAAACTCTAATATGTAACTATTCTGCATTAAAATGCCTAAAAACAACTAGATCCATGTTATATATTTTGTTGATTTGTGTGCTTCCACTATCCCAAATGTTTCCAACAATTTTCAAACACAGAGAAATCAGTCATTTTATTCAAGGTAACAGTCTGTTTCATTTGGTCGCCTGTCAATGGCATCATACCCCCTCTACCAAAGAGTATACACATACAAGATAAAACGTCAACATTGTGGTTGTTCGTCACAATGGCGTCTACCAAAGAGTATACACATACAAGATAATACGTCGCCGTTATGGTTGCCCATCAGAAATTGTCATAAATTGACTTTTATTCAGTTTTAAGCCACATTTTTACAAAAAACTTTTTAGATCTTGGTCATTTCTAACTATATCTTTTAATCGGATGAAGGATTTTAGTCATTGGAAGTCTGGATCTTAAGTTATCAGAAAAACAATCTGAACAAACATTAGCAGCAGCTCGGCTAGCAGCCCCTCCCGGACATTCTCTTTCTGCCAAAGAGCATTGGAGAAACACTGATTTTTAATGTGAAACTGCTTTATTCACTGTTTTTAGTTTTATTTCCCATGTACATTTATTTTGAAGAGGAGGAGACCTCTGTGGATAATTCGGCTCATGGTAAAAATTTGCTGAAAGATGAACGCTGAAGTAATCCTATCCTGGAGAAGCTGCTTGTTTAACAATGAAGACAACAACTCCCATGATCCCACGCTACTTCACACCGTCATCACACTCCATCTTTTGTTATTTTTTTGATTTACAGACCCCTAACAGCAGAAATTACATATTGTGTGTTTAAATATCACAGTTATCGTCAATACCGGTATATCGCAACACCCATATTTCAAATAATGTCTTAGTCCCAAAAATAAATACTGATCAGTGTTTAGATACCATCAACAAAAACACTTCCCAATGTTTTTTCACATTAAAAGCCTACCTTTATAGACTTAGGTAGGATCTGTTGTGTTTCATTCGTAGCTTACTCTTTCTGGAGGAATAAGCAAAGACTCATTCTGCACGGATGGAATTAGTACTATTGGTAGAAATGGGTATTATACTGAATTTATCAAGACAGCAAGTCAACATGGAGGAAGCATTGAGTTTACATTAACTGGGGAACAAGAAATTGAAAATAAAGGCCTGGTTCTCTCTGCCACTGTGGTAAATAAAGGCCTTGGCTACTATTTGAGAATTGACAGTAGTGTATTTAATGATATATAAGTTATATCCGTGTTTTCCGATCTGCTACTGTTGCTGTTATTGGAAATTCCTCCATGTGTACCTGTCGTGTTTGTGATGGACTCATGGTTTGGGATTCTTTGTGTTCTCTGGGTTTTCTGCGTTACACTTATGTTGCCTAGTCATTTCGTTGAGCTTGTTTATGTTATTTGACTTTGAAAGACTTTCTTGCATTCTCAGTTGGATTGTGGTCTGTATGTTCTGGGATTTGGTTTGCTCTGTGTTTCACTTATGTGTTCCTTCACTCCTCCTGTGTTCATGTGCTCCACCTCTCACCTTCCCCAGCCTATCAGCTCCCAGCCTCCCCTTGTGTTGTGCCACCTGTCCCTTGTTGTCTGATTAGTTCAGTATGTATTTAAGTTCAGTTTTCAGTTCAGTCCTTGTCGAGTCATCTGTTAAGTCAACTCTGTTCTGCTCAGTTAGCCCTGTTTTGTTCTGTTCCGGAGTCTGTTCTGTTCATCCCAGAAATAAAGAAGGTTTTCTTCAGACCTGCCTCTGGTCTCTGCATTTTGGTCCACCTGCTCTGCAATTTGTGACAGTGTTGGTAAATTAAGTGATGAATGGACATCTCCACAGCCCTTATTCCATCTGGTAATCAGTTCTACTTTGTCTTTTTTTGTCTGTTTTCTACTGTCAGTGAAATGCAACATAACATGAATCTGTTGTACTGATGGAAATAGTGCTGTGGAAATGTATATTATACTGAATTTACCATGATAGCTATTACAGTACAGGTAATGGTAACACACGCACCCCTTGGCAGAGCATCCTTTATTTCTTCATTCTGACACATTGGAGTACAGAGTTTTACTTGACAATTTAAAGTTACCCCTTAAGTCTCTTTATTACAAATCATAAATACTGTACATTGTGAAATGGTGGTCATTACTTATCCCAGCTGTGGAGTGAAACCAGGGCTTTATTTGAAACAGGCTTTATTAGACATAGGCCTTTTTCTAATTTCCTGTTTTTATATTATACATAATATTTTAGTAGGAAGCCTCCCTGTTTTCTGCTCCATATTTCTATTTGCTTTTAATGCAAACTCAAGTTCCTCCATGTTTGCATGTGGTCTTGATAAATGTACATTTCCACAGCACTAATTCTGTCAGTACAACCACTCTGCTGCTCTCAGATTTTCTTTTGAACATGAATACTGTTTTCATTCATTCAGTATTTCTAGTTGCTTTAATTTTGTCACTCTTTTGTTTGTGTTAAACTAGTGTCAGTGAAGACTTCCTGCAGATATTTTATCTTGAAAGCCTATCAAGAGAAGGAGGTATTACTCTCTTTGAGCCACTGGAAGGCTTTTACTGTGAAGTATGTGTGTAGGAAACTTCATGGAGGGTAGTTTACCACTGAACAAAGGAACGGGAAAGTAGAAGTGACTGTGGGTGTTGCCTTCTTTAAACTCTTGATCACAGCAAGACATTTCCCCACCAATCCTCTAAAAACTAAGCCGCTGACTCAAGTGTCTGCCGACATCTCAGCTGTGAAGACAAGCCAAGCTGCAATGTCCCCTGGTAGTTGTTTGACGTCACTCTTGTCTTCTGTCACTGAAAAGCTGTAAGCAGTGATATGTTATTGGCTGGGTGCCAGAAACACATCTTTGCAACCAAGCCAGACAGCAAGGTCAGCCAAGTGGCCTCTCGCTCTGGTATGACAAGACCCAAGGGAGGGCCAGAAAAAGTGTTGACCTCTTGTGTTTTCGGTGTTTGACCCTGCGGTCATGCTGCCTCCAGCAAGGCTGTCTGGGCCATCTGGATTGTGTGCGGAAGTCTGCAGATGCTTTCGGGCAGTGGATGAACCAAGTGGTACAAGAAGCCAGTATCATCTACGTGACAGCCAGTCACCCTGAGGCACTCGTCAGGATGTCCTCCTTTCTCACTGCTGGTGGTGGTCAGCAGTGTCTGTCCTGGCAGTGAACACCAGAAATAGCCAGGAGAGTGACATGATAGAATTAGACCTCCTCAAGGTGACCAGGAGTTGGTTGTATATTGGTTGCTATGAGCGAATGTGTCATAGCTCTGGGTTTAGTTCAAGACATTTTAGTTCTTTACTCCAACTCCCATCTCTTTTTCCCCTTCCCCTCTATACAGTCCATTCCTCCATCACCTCTCAGAATTAACTTCTCGTCTATTTGTATCTATTTTCCTCTCTCTAGCCCCTCATGTCTTTCATCCTTCTTTCTCACTTCGCAGTATTTGTTCACAATCTCTTCTATTCTCCTCCCTCATTCTTCAGTCCCCTTGACAACCACTGTTGCATCGCTGCCTCTCTCTCTTATTGCCTTGGTAACCATTATGGGGCCAGTCGCCATGGTAACATACTGTCCCGATTCCACCATCAAGGGCAGGGAGAGGTATCAGTGTTGGAGAACACATTTTCCCAAAGGACACTCTCTTACACACACACACATTCTTTCTGTCTAACCCACACACATGCACATGTATAGTCTGTATCTGCCTTCAGCAAGCACTTACACCCACTCACATGCACAGAGCCTAATCTTTCTGAGTTATGATTGTGGCTTCTTACTTTTTCACTGCAGAGCACTTTACTTTATTGACATGACATTACGATTATAAACAGGGTGAGAATCATTTCATGGAAAAGAACAACACAGAAGGAAACAGTGCTAGAGATGTAATGTGTGCTAGAGACATTTTTATTTTATTATGAAGTTTGACATTTTCAAATGTACAAAAATTCATTGTCATTGCCCTCTTCTGGTCATACAGTATTTACAACAAGCTTCCTAAGCTTGTTTCCTAGATACCTTGGAAACTGCTGGCCAGATTTCCATGAAATGTATGATTTATAATGTTTTTTGTGCTTCCTTGACCCTCCCTCTAGTAGAAAAACAGATCATTCTGCACCAACATCTGCCTCTGGCTGCAGATATGTGTTGTACTGTGTGCTCATGTTGTTTCACTCTGATCCATCCAGACAACATTATGATTTCTTGAAGCATTTTTTTATTTGTTGAGCTGTTGTTGTCATGCTTCGTTGTCACTGGCTGAACATTTTCAGAGCTATGAGACCAATGATGTGATTGTCTCAGAAAATATGTAATCACCACACCTTCTGAACTATGTTCTACTTCACCCAGCTCTTTTGCATGGATCGGTGTTTGCACCACCAAAAAGTCCTCTCTGAAATCTGTGAAATTTGCTGTTGTTTATTAACCCCTGAGAATAAATCCCCATCACACCTAAATGTCTACTTGTGCACAAGTACATGTCAGCTTTGTATACAGGATAAAGTCTAACAGGCAGATTGGAATTAAATTTGTTAAGCACGTTCATTAGAACGGCCAAAGAAAAGCAAACTTGCCAGTACATTTTTGTCCAACAGTTAGAGTGTGTTTTCTTGAAAAAGCCAAATTTGAAAGACCAAAAAAGTTAAGGTTGTTAATGGTTTATTTATCTCCAAACCAGCCAGATGTTGTCAGCATTAACATTATGTAAAGTGTTTAGTGTTCGTAATGTACTGTGCTAATATCATGCTGTCATTATGTCAGCTACAAATGTTAAAATGTAAACTTAGAGGTTTGATAAGCTAACAGCATGATGTAGCTGACTGCTAAATATAGCTGATGTTACAGACCTACTGTAGTTAGTTAACATGGAGATTAGTGTAATACAAATAGCACTAAGTTGAGATCTGCTCAGCTTGATGATAATGGAAGATCATTTTGTTTTAGAAGATCTCTTACTCTGCCATTTCTTCCATCTGCCTGACAGTTTTTGTGAGTATGGCATGAATCAAACATAGCTGCTGTGTGAATAGCAAACACTAAGCTCTTGAAGTTAGATTCTCAAAGTCGTCCGCTGCATCAGACTCTGACGTGTGAGACATAAGAACTGCATACAGCAGCCTCCATAGCGACACTTTTATGAGGCTAATGAAGCTCCTGTTACTATTCTGACCTGAAGAATCCATGGCAACATGGCTGCTATTAACATTTCATTCAATCAGGCCAAGACTCACAGATCTTATACTGCATCGCCTGGGGCTCCTCTGTCACTGCTCAAGCTTCAGATTTTCTAAAAACGCTGTTAAGCAGGCAACACTGATGCACAAACAGCCCTATTCTCACACATGCAGAGTCCATGTTGTAAATGGAATATACATGAAATCTGTTCAGACAGAACGCAAAGCGAATTTTTTGTGCGGTGCAATTACACACAAAGTCAATGCAAAGACACGAGTAGGTGTGAATTTGGCCCAGGCAACGCAAATTGATGCGAATATGTCCGCATGGGTTGAAAATATTTCAACTTGAGCAGAAAATTTGCGCATATCGTGGGGCTACATAGAGTGGAAACAGGAGAGAAAATGTAGCAAAATAAGAAAAAGAACCTGGTGAGTTCCTAGTGAGTTTTGAGTTAAGTCAGCAGCTGAACTGAACACAAAAACACAGAAACTCTCCCACAGACATGGTCAGTGTGTCAGTTGTTAACTAGCTTAATGTTACAGCTAATGTACAGTAATGTATATTAGCTGCTTAGGGTAAGTAAACACAAATGAGGGCCCTGATATCATGGATCACTAACTGGTGTGTAGACTGAGTGATATGATCACTTAGCTTCAAAAAAACATAATGAGCTGCACAGTCAGTGACTCTAGATTTGAGCAAATATTTGTACTCAAAAATGCTTTCTAAATTCAACCTTGAATCTCAGCCAGCAGGTAGCATTTCTGACTATTGATCAGATACTCCTGGTCCAACACAAACAAACGGATAAGTGACCCGCTGTGTAACTGGCTGAACTGAAAATGTAGAATAACTGATCCTAAACTATACAGGTGTAACTCCAGTATGACATGCAGATCCAGCCAGCTCACTGATGGCAGCAGGTAGTATGTTAACAGACTATAAAAAGTTAGCATGTCGGTGAAAATCAAGAAAGAATTAGCCTTGCCTCACCAGAATGAATGGATGGAAACACTGTAGATCTTTGAATACTGATGTTGATATTTCAGCCTTGCCAGTTGCAGACTTAAGGTATTAGTCAGGTTTCCATCCAAATGTGTCACACATTTTAACCAAATCCTGAAAACTTGCACAAGAAAATGCAAATTAATGCTTGTTTCCATCCACTACTGTTATGTGAATATTAGGAGTTTGTTCATCAAGATTACAGTTGATGGCGCTAATTTTCATTTTGGGTGCCATTAAACCATTGCAGAAGAAGAGTACTGTTTAGACACACTGTTAGTTAGTTAGTTAGTTAGTTAGTTAGTACAATGTTTTAGACTTTAACTTCTGAAGGATGATATCTAGCTTTGTATACATTCAAGCATTTTCCTACTGAATTCGAAGATTCAGTTTTTATCTCGACTAAATGTCTTGGCATTCCAACAGTTGTTGTTGTGTTAGCAGCTCATTAAGGCGGGTCTCACAGCAGGGTTTTACAAACTGTTGAGTAAAATCCTCCAGCACAAAAAGTTTTTTCTGGTTACACATTCATTGTGTTTATTTTCACTCTCTACTCATGCAGAACAGTGGTTAGGGGGTATGCATCATTGGAGCTACAGTCTAAAATGACACTGACATTAAAAACTCTTGTTAAAGCTGAAGTACTGTACTGGAGCTGCACTGTGTTGTACTCCTCGATTTGGTTATATCACCCTGTAGCACCCTCAAATCCCCAAATGGTTCCCTCAACTCAGTGGTGGAGTTTTAAACTCAACACAGTTCAGCTGAGTGTGCTGCCATGTTATTGATACTGCTCCCTCAGCTATCCTACATCTGTCTTTTTCCTCCATACACATTTTTGTCCTCACCCACCTAATCAAAATTAATAAAATTGCTATTTTACTTATTTTAGTTGCTCAATTTTATTTTGTCTTTGTCATTTTTTATGGGCTGGAATTTGCTCAACTTAATTCCCAAATTTGTAATCATAATTTAATTCAACAAGTTCAAGACTTATACGTAAACATGTATTGTTCCCTGGCACTGCAGCAATTCAGTATTATATTTCCATGAAGCTGGCAAACTTGAGAGAGACAGAATGGTCAAAATTGATGAGGCTGAGATTACAGCCCAACCAATACTGGATTTTGAGGCCGATAGCGATATCAATTGTTGGGCCTTGGTTAAAGGTTTGGTTATTAGCAATAATTAATGATTATCAAAGATAAATGTTATTAAAATCAATAGAAATTATTAATAAGAATTAATAATAACAAGGCACCACCCTGGGGTTGGGGAAGAAGATAGCCAATCAACTGATTTAGTTTCAAAATGTACAAAACTATTCTAACTATATCAATAGCTAATTAAGGTTGAAGGATTTTGCAGAGGTTGGCAAAATTCACTCTTGTGCAATAAATCCAAGAGCATTTATTTAAAAAAAGGTAAAAGCAAAACACACAATCTGTTATCTTAGCTAAAATGTACTAAAAGAGTAAAAACACATACGGAATCTTCCTAAGTGTACCTATATACAGATGTGCATGTGTATGTGTGTGTGTGTGTGTGTGTGTGTGTGTGTGTGTGTGTGTGTTCGTGTGTGTTTGTTTGTGTTAGCATGTGAACTGCAAATAAGGCAAAACAATAGCAAGATGGCTGAAGTCACATGGTGACTGAACACACAGCATGCAGACAATATGGCAAAGAAATTACACAGACAAAAGGCCAGACCATGTGGTGTCTTGAAACCACATGTGCTGCCAAAGGCAAAGTGTGCATAGCTGGGTTTTAAACCTCTTAAGTGTGTGTAGGATAAAGGTGCCAGATTAGGAAGAGTCGTTAGTTGCATGCAAGTCCTAGTTACTGGATGTAACATTTGTAAAGCATACTAACATCAACTTAGCAGTGTGGCTATTCGATAACCTGGCCATGAATAGGACATCACAACAATAGCTCAATGAATAAAATTAACCGAATCAATACATGTACAGTACATTGAGTTAAACAGTCTTGTTTAGTCATGTGTGCTATTATACTATGCCCAGCTCGTTACCAAGTCCACGGAGAAAGAGATTTGCTTTGTGGTGTGCTGCTTCCTAGCTGGTGAATTCTTGGTTGAGTCAGGCTGAGTCTTAGGCAGACTCTTGTGTCTTCTGCTGTAAAGAAAATACTTCTGTGTGTATCTGCTGTGAGCAGGCCACATGCGAGAGCAGAGAGCTGAGAAGCAGAGCTGCTCCTTCACCAGCAGTGTGGAGAAGGAGAGGAGCAATTCCTGCTGCTCCTGGGAGCAGTGAGAGAAAGAAGTAGTGGAGAGGGGGAGCTCTGGTTTTGTTAACCTGGGTCCGTGGACAGAGTTCACACTTGGGTGTGAACAACCAAGGACTCTTGGTTTCTTTAGGGCTCCCTTTGTTTCTTGTTGAAACATGTGGTCAGCCTGTGTGACCCAACACAATATTGGAAAGTTTAGAAAATCTGAAAATGACGTATTGGCCAGTAGTTTTTTACATAAACACATGCCATAAACCTAAATTTTTTAAATGGATTTAGGGTTTTTCAATAACTGTGACAAGGATATGTAGTTAGTGGAACATTTTACAGTGTAAAACTAACCTTGTCAGTGCTGTGTGATGGACAAACCATGTAATGGAGACACTGAACTCCACGTCCTCAGGTTGTAAAGTAGGTTTTCTGTTCTAAATTGACAACATCATCAGGGTTATATTCTCTGACTGTAGAAAGCCACAGTATACATTATACAACAGTTACAGGCTGAATAGTACTGAACTCTACAGAAGTGTATAGCATTCACTTGAGAAAAAAATGCCCTGTTTCTCTGAATGAACAAGATAATTATCTTGGAATTCTGAGAAAAGTTTTCATGGAAAAAATAATTCTGCTCTGTTTTTCTGAATAAACAAGAAATCTCAAAATCCTGACTGTGGTAACAACACCATCTGCGCAAAGTCAAAAAACTAATAACAATATAACAATCTAATGACAATCTATGTTACTTAAAGGGGACCTATTATGCTTTTCCTTATTTTCAGTCATATATATATATAATGTTACAAAGTTAGATGTTCATGTTTAAAAGTGGTTAATGTGTCAAATAATGAGGTAAATGTATGGAGAAGTAACCCCTGTGAGCAAAAAACTCAGCTACAAAGCTACAGACTGCTCTGAACGCTCAGCTTCCAATGTTTTTTTTCTACTTCAGCCCAAGCCAGCATTGGCTTGTGACGGATTTCTTTATTTGGACATCTGCTTGTGTCCAAGCAGATACTTGTGACGCACAGTGCACAAGTTCACTGCTCCACTCTGCTAATATTATGGCATTTTTCTATTGTTTTGGAGGTAGTCACGCCAAGCCATGACTCCATTACACAGCAGGGCAAAGTAAAATAAGTAGTTTACTGTTGGAGGTGTGCTGGTCGTCTGCAGCTCTTCATCAAACATCTCACTGTGGCTGTTTCTGCTTGTACTATTCCTCCCTGCATTACTTCTAACTGATCCGCTGAACAAAGAGCTCCAAATATCTCTATATGTTCTTGTTTTGACGAGTGAGGAACACATTTCACTTCCTTCAAATTCTTTACAATAAAAGCCTCCTGTTATTTAGTCATTGAAAAGCTTAATTTGAAGCAGTAAAACCGGAAATGTTGGGTTTGCATCAGCAGTAACTTAACATGACTCTGATAAGTGCTGCCCCTCAGCAGCTTCCGGAAAACTGGCCAATCAGAGCAGAGTGTGCTCATTGGGCGGAAGGCCTTAAAGAGACAGGAGATCAAACGGACTGTTAAGAGACAGAGGCTGCATAAAGGGTCAGTATAAGATAAATAAGGAGTTTTTTGAACTGTGAATCATGCAAAGCTACTCTAGTAGAGTCCGAAAATAAAAATTTAGAGCTGGAAATGTCCAGCTTTAAAGACATGTGTATCTCCCATGTTTCAATCCAAATCCAAAATATAAATACATTAAACTGAACAGGCGGGACATGTTTACTTCCATGAAATTGAGCTCTCAAGTAGGAATGGGAGCTTCTCTTGGGATTTTGAGGTATCTCATTAATTCAGAAACACAGAGAAGATTTTTTTTTCATGAAAACTTTTCTCAGAATTCTGAGATAATTATCTCATTAATTCAGAAAAACAGGGCAATTTCTTTTCTGAAGTGAATGCATTGCACTTCCGTAGAACTCCACATAATCAGTAAAGCAATCTTGATGTGTGCAATCACTGGATTGCCCCTTTAGATTAAAGCTGTTGTGGACATGGTTTAACTGACAGTAAGGCAATAGAGTGTTGTAAATGAGATTTAGTAAGTTAAATTTCTGCTGCTCAGATATTTAGTTTCTTTTTAGTTCTTTTTATTCAGTATGCTTGTCAGCAAAGCGGGAGACACTACAGACATTTCTGTCGCCTAGTCTCCTGGTACTATAAATAATAGCCCCAAAAATAAACATTACAGTCAGAAAATCAGTGCCTGCTGCAGTTTTATGTGGAATAACACACTGCATTTAGTTGGTCATTGTTTCTAAAGACAGAGCAATAGATAGGTAAGATCATAAGAAGGAAACTTGTATTTGGTATTCTATTTAACTAAGCACAATATATAAGATATAAGGTAAAAGATAAAAATATGTTTAAGTACATAAGCTTTGTCTTTGTTATTTGTTATGGGCTGGAATTTGCTGGACTTTAAACCCAAATTTGTAATCATGTAACAACTTCAACCACATTCCTAAAACATGTTTTAAAAAAAGTAGATTAATATGTATTTAGTTAGTCATTGTCTCTGAATATAGTCTGATAGATAGGAAGATCATAAGGAAGGAAAGTTGTATTTGGCATTTTATTTAACTAAGCACAGAGCTTGAAATTAAAGGGGGAATTCAGTGCTGTGAATATGATGATTTCTTAAAACCAGGTATAGTAGAAATGTGCAATCATTTTTGAAAATGGTGCCCTATGACTAGAGCAAACTGAGAAAAAGAAGGCTATAGATTCCCCATAACACTCTTAAAGGAGGATCCTACAACAACCAGAATGCATTGCACACTTCCTGTCCAATCAGACTGACTGACTACTGATGATGTGTTTACAGCCAGCAGAGCAGCTATTTAACAAAGACAAAGTTAGTGGGTAGTTATATCTACTGAGGCTTATTTTCATTTACAAAACGTTTGTCCTCATCAAGTCTGAATATATCGTACCAATGTGCAAGGATCATAAAACAAAAGGCGCACTAGAGTTGGTTATGTTGATCAATGCAAACTTACCAAGAGCTTTAATGTTACCCAAGCCTGAATGCTGCCAGAGCTACCGGTAGACAGTCAAAAGATTTTGAGTCTACTGTCTGCATTTCAGTTTTTTTTGGGAAACAGTTAAAGTCTGATATAAATTTCTGTCAGAAAATAAACTCAGGTTTACCAAAGCACCACAAAGTTTGTTGCAGTGCAGAGTTATCTGTCTGTCTCCATTCTCCCTGATGATCCTCAGTCTGCAGCGGTCGATGGTGCAGCCTGTCCGGATGCAGGCTCCTGTCTCTTGGCTGCCGCTGTAATGCAGCTCTGCTCTGGGGATATTTTAAAGTATTTAGTAGTATGATATTTTAGTGTCTGTTTTTTGGAGGGGGAATGTTTCAGGAGACGCCCATTTTACTATCCTTGATCCTTCCTTCCTATCCTGTCTTCCCAACTACGTCACTGTACATGTCAAATGACGACGCTGGTGCCTGAAGAACAGATTTTGCAGCTGCACCCCAGAGACACAGAGAACATTAAAAACAACTGTTGCTGTTTTTCACACTATATCCTAAATTCAGATAGATAGAGATAAGGTTTAAAATGGGCAACGTCGACCTTTAACACCCACCAACCCGCCAAATGCAGGTAAAAATTAACTGTGGCGGGTAACATTGTAAAGTTACTAGCTAACTTGGCTAGTGATGAATCAAACTCTAAATATCACTGCATCTGTTTGAAGCAGGCTGCAGAAACAATACTCCTAGTCCTAATCATACATTTTCCATTAACACTATGTCATGACGTATTTACTGACGTGTAACACAACCATTAGGTGGCCATAGTGAGTGGTCACTATACTTAATGTCAATTTATCTATGAGTTTGCCAAGTTAGCTAATTATGTGGAGATTTCTGACTAGGGTAAAAAATCCAAATGAACAGAAGAGGAAGGCTGAGGATAAAAATGAAAGCGAGGAAGGAGAGAAGAAGAAAATGAGGATATATAATGCCAAAGGATCAGGTCATGTTTGTATTTGATCCAGAAACAAACATAATATACTGTCAGGATTACTGGATCTACACGTCTGGAAAATACAAGACAAACCATTTTGTGTTTGGGACAAATAATTTCAAGGTTGAAGCTGTCAAAGAGATGTATTATGCTATTGTGACCCAATTCAATAGGTAAAATACAAATTCCAGTATACAGTTGGATACTGGACCACATGCCAAGGTTTGATTGCTGGAGCAGGATGGATGATTATTTAGACCACCTCAGTAGGTTTAGCTTGATGACATATATTGAAAATATGGCAAGTGCAGTACAACCTGTCATTTCCAATTTGGTTACTTAACACTCTCACCCATAGTAAAAGAATGTAACAAAATTACATCAAAAGAGAATGGGCCCAAAATACTGAGATAAGAAACAAAATTATACCCCCGGAGGATTTGACTCAGTCTTTATGGTATCAAAACACACCATTTAAATTGTGAGATTTCAGTGTTAAAATCTCTTATTGTCCTTGCAAGATATGCAGAGGAACTGTGAAATGCAAGTCTGCCCTACCACTCAAGCAGAATCAGCAAAGTTCACAGTCCATCCAAAATATTTCAAATTCTCTTGAAATAAGTCATCATCACAGTGGATCCTGGTACAGTGGCTCGCCATCTTTGGAGTGGATCATTGTTGAATCACAGGCCTACATCAAAACCTGACCTGTACAACACAGTCATGAATTAGCCTATCTTTAACACTGCACACAAACATCTACAAGCAAACCAAATCATTGATAAGAGTTGTTTCTTACCAAAGGGAACAAGAAACAGGGCTCTCTTGAAGCCTCAAAATGGCGACTGTGTGGTGCCGTGGAGCAACTACAGGAAAAAACTTTTATGAGTGCATTGCACTGCACAGCGTATACAGCTACATTCAGTACACAAACACACACACTCTCTACAATGTGCATATAACCTGTATTGTTTACATACAACGTTACAACCGGCTAACCACATCTTGTAGAAGATCCAGCCTTTACAATTTCACATCCACTTGCTTAGTTAGCAACGCTAGCCATTAGCATATCACTGTTGTGAGTTTAGCTCAACAGTTTCTCATTCAGTTCAACTCACCGAGAAAAGTCCCAGTAATTCCAAAAGTCTATCTCAACAGAACAATGTTCATTGGACCTTTAGTTAGCAAGGTTTTCTCTGACAAACTTCTACCGAAGGAAGAAGTCTTTCTGGCTTGGAGGACGAAAGTTTTTTACTCTGTCCATTTCTCTCTCTCTGTCAGCACCTCACACACAGGGTGGAGCTTACTCTCTTTTCACTTCATGGGCTTTCAGAATAATATTCACCTGCCTATTAGTTTAATTAACATCAAATAATTTCCTTCAGACAGTTAAAAATAGACATTTCTTTTCTCCAGCATTCTCACTAAATAAGACACCCTCAGTACTAGCCCTCTATGCTAGCAGGGTAGTACACATTTTGCTGAGGCAAAAGAGAAAAAGAATTACAAAGACCATTGTTATCATCATGTTACCATCATCATTTTCTGGTTAAACTGCATGTTAAGTCAGATAATGAGGTTCAAGTTCAAGCTCAAACCGGTGCCTCTAGGTGAAGCACTGGTTTGAACTTGAACTGAACCTGTTGTAAACCACAGCTAAACTACCTGAGTGCAAAGTGTAAGCTGTTTTCTTGCAGCCTTTCTAGAAAGGGCTGTTCTATTTATATTTGTGTTTGCATTTATACTCTGTAATTTACTCCTCCATATGCTAGCTGTTATTTGACTTAATTGCTTTTGGCAGAGTTATATTTGAAAAACTGACATGGAGACTAATTGACTAATTGATCACTGTGCACTGAGGGGGCAGGTTGTTTTCATCATATATATGCTGAGTGTGACGTGAGTGTTTTCATTAGAAATAAGAGGAAGCCTGCATGTTAGCTCAGAGAGATGACTCCAATCCACTGCTATGCTTCTCATTGCAAGATACAGGATATCCAATGCAATCTTTGCAATATGGCAGTGTATTTAAGCAAAGCTGCTGCACCACTCACCTGCAAACACTGCTGCTGCTGTTTAATTAGCACTACATAAGCCCCATCTCCACCCCAGAATCCACTGGTATGCTCTGAGTATCATAGCCCATTTATACATTGGCGCATCATGTTCTTAAGCAGATCGGATTGCTGTCCAATATCAAAAAAGTCAAGAGGCATTAGAGACAGATTGAAATCTGATTCCTTAGGAGGTGGTTTGACACACATCCTAGAGCAAATGTTGAAAAGGTGTAAATGCATCCACCTTTCCGAGACACCAACTGTAGCTTTTCTCCTTCTCAGTTTAACTACGTCAGAAAGAGTCCTGTGAAAGTAGACTAACAGTTTCTTTCCACTTTGATAACACCATTCACTTGAATGGGGAAGTGGTCTCAAACTTTTGGACCCTACTGTATGGTCACACAGAGGGTGTAACATGCTGTTGTGGTGTTCATCAGTGCAACCACTGAGAGATCTGTGTGGGTGAGAGAGCAGTAATCAGAATGGGTGAGGGAGTGTGGCGAGTGAGAGGCTGTGAAGACAAGCAAAACTTCAAACATCCAGAACTACCAAGTTATCCTGTACTGTGAGTGAAACTACTCCATATTCACTATATTCATTGTTTACCATTCTAAATTCTAACAATGAAATGTATGTGCTCTTACAATTCCCATAATGGAATGAAAAAAGCGGGGTCCATGGTATTTACTCCACTTTATGCTCACTATTCCATAATACAATGCGTCATGTGATTCTACAGCTGTCAACAAACTACTAAATGTTTTAAGTTTTGTTTGTTTTTTTTGTTGTTGTTGTTGTTTTTCAGCATTTTTAACAGTTACCAAATAGCTTCATTTGCATTCCCATAGGAAAGCAAAATCCAAGAAGTTGTTTGTTTCATTTCTCCTAGACACAAATGAGCTATTTTTAAAACTAAGGTGAGACCAAAGGCTTTTACTCCTACTTCTCAAATTCAACTCAGGATAATCTCATTTATGTCTTACTCTGATCAAAACAAGAGATCTCTAAATCATCTTCAGTGTTTCGCCAGGCCAACGAGAACCCCCGCCAGGCCAAAAAATCTTTTTTTAAATGCCAAAAATAATGCCAAATATCCAGTCTTTTGGAAATCAATAGCGTTTGGGACCCTCTGAGCAGCGCTGTTTCGAAACATGAGTCAATGTCTGTGTCATTGCCTGGGAAACTCCAGGTAGCGTAACTCCTTTTAAGGAATAGGGAAGTTGTAAGCGAGTGAGTGGTTAAGCGAGAGAGAGAGCATCAGAAAAGTGACGGTGAATGTGAGCAGAGCAGACTAATAGGTGAGCAGTAAGGCCATATTCAGACTAAATCAGATGGTGCGGCATTCAGCCGCAGGGTCGAGTGGAGGTGTGTGGGGGTGTGGGCATGTTTATTTAATAACGTTTTATTTTATTTAATATTTTTTATTCTGATTCACCGGATTTTTTAAAATGAGTCGGGAAGCAGACCGCAAAGCCTAACTTTACTTATAACGTTAGTTGTTGTTAGTAGTAAATGTACAGTACAGACTACAATGTGTCAGTTAAGAAATGCTGCAGCTTGTCAAGACCAAGAAAAGTGACGTCTGTTGTTTCCCCAATGCTGGAAAAGTGAAGGGAGTTAGCTAAGAAGTTAGGTTAGCCTAATCTGACGACACTAAACAGAGAACTAGAGAAGAGAGAAATGTGTGGCTAATCATCCCCTCCCCCCAAACCACTCAACCTAGGGGAAACACTGATCTTAATTAAGTCTAATTTAAGTTTCCTGAACATGGTACCATGAGATCAGAGACAGAGCTCAAAGAAAACTCAGCTATGACTCCTAGGATCTCATGATTCTTCTCAAATATATCTATTTTCTCCTAGTGACCTCAGGAGAAACAACCACATATAACTCATCTGTGTCTTACTCTGATCAAGAGATCTCTAAATGATCTTAAACAAGTGTAATTTAAGTCTCCTGAACATGGATCAGAGAAAGCTCCAAGAAAACTCTGAGACATATTTGAGAAGAATCATGAGATCCTAGGAGTCATAGCAGTTTTGTCTTAGGTACCCTAGTGCTACTCCTCATTCAGCCAAACAGACTGGGGTATGTTACTCCTGGGACACACTGGATGCCTGAGCAGCGCGTGTGCCTCTTGCTTTTCATTTCGGCGGTCATGTTAACAGGTTAGAGCAGCCACACAGCCCGCGTGTCGAATGCGTTTCACGGGAGGCTGCTGCGTCGCTTCATCTAGAGATTTGAGGTCTCACCTATTTTCTCCGCGTGACGCGCGGTGTTCTCAGCAGAAATACACAGGGAACACAATAGAACGATAGGGCTGCCAGTGGCAGAAGCGCCGCAGCAGACACGCTTCCTGTGTGGATGCTGCAAGCGTGCGAGACGCAGCAGTTCAGCGACGCACACGCACTGCTGAGGTTCACACATCCAGTGTGTCCCAGGCGCACAGAAAAAAAAGTGCGCAGTGCCAATTAATTTCCTATTGGTCATATAGGCTGTCACTTCACTTCAGCTTCACTAATTGGTGGCCGACTGCTCGAGTGGCCAAATAACATACAATCGTCAGCACCCTTATTTGGACTGTTAACTTTCGAGTAGGATACAGGAGCTGAAGTTGAGGAGAGAAGAAGTTGCAGGTAAGTTTTCAACTTCTTACATAGGCTATAGTTGTGTAACCATCAACAGTAGTATGCATGAACGCCTTCGGTAAAAAAAAAAATCTATCTTTCTTGTAGCTTAGCACCGCACATTATGTTCGTCATGTTTTGATTCAAGGCTCCTTTGTCATGTTTGTTTGTTTGGTAACACTCCTCGTACATCTTAAAAGTTATTACAGGTTCATAAAGACCGTTTTGTGTACACATCTAGTAAGTGTTTTAAGTTAAATAGTGTAACGCTAATTCTGCTAGCTTTGCCATTTTTCTATGGGATTTCCCATTGTATTAATATGTTGTTAGCATCATGCTAAGCGAGGATTACTGTCCTGTCAGCCAGTTCAGTTTGTGACGTTGTCATGTTGTGAAACGTATTTATTTAAGTAAAAGACCTGCATCCAAAACTTATGTAACAGTAAACATTTTTATCGGTTAAATGTAGTTTAAAATCAGCAGATAAAGTCTTCAACTGTTTCCTACTGTTGGAGGAAAACTTCCAAAAACATATTGTTAAATTTTACGGAGCAGAGCTTACCGATGAACATCTACTCCTGCTAAAAGATCATTCATGATTTCTCATAAACAGACACTGGCTCATTCTGTGATCATTTAACACAATTCAATTCAATCAATTTTAGTTCCATGTAAAGTGAATAAACATGATGTTTCCCAGATAATGCCTTTCTGTCGTAATGACGCAGTTTACACATTTTTATAACTGCTGATTTATTGAATCAGAGTTCTTCTGAGTGAAACACGATGCCGAATTTAGCAGAAGACCTCAGTAATATATTAAAGTCTGTTTTGTCAGGTAATAAATATTATCAGTGTTTGATAACAATAAAAAATGTGAATCAGATTAAATTAATAAACTTCCTTTCTGCACTGGCATACTTAACCATGTACAGTCTTTGCTTATCTTGTTTGTCATATATGAATATATATATATCATGCCAACATAATAAATTTGAAATGTTGATTTACAGAATGACCGGATCCAAACCAAAAGACTACATTTCCCTTCAACCAAAATGAGGGACGTACAGCTGGAAACTATAGAGGAAGAGGCTAAGAGGATGATTAAAAATAGTGACTGTCCAATTACATTTATTTAACTGTTGTGTTGCTTTCATTAGGGTCCCATAGAGTACTGGGAAATGTGCGTAGATAAAGGTAAAAAGTAAATCAGTTAAAATGTACGCTGAGTAAATTACATTACATTTTTAACTAGACCACCTTTAGGCTACCAGATACATTGCATTAAATGTAAATCCAAAAAAAGTGGAACAACATCACACCACCGAGCCCTTGTGTCCAAATCAACAATAAAATCCATTTTTATAGATGGCACCTTGCAGCCTGTGCATACAGCTGACTATCAATTAAAAATATGCCACGTTCACTAACATACTCACCAAGTGGTGCAATAAATCATTGATTAATTAAGGTAGGGGGGTGGGGGGGTGTTTAGCATCGACACATTTCTCCATTCTGTATTTCTCTGTTCAGCATCGTCAGGTTAGGCTAAACCATTGTTGCTAACTTTCGGGCTAATCCCCTTCACTTTTCCAGCAGTTGGGGAAAGAACAGACGAGACATTTCTTGGTCTTGAGAAGCCACAGCAATTAATACACACTATACACACTATAGTCTGTGCTGTACATTTACTGCCATACTGACAAATTACTGCTCACCTTTTCCTCTGCTCTGCTCGCATTCACCGTCACTTTTCTGCCACTCGCTCTCTCACTTAGCCACTCACTTGCTTAGTACTGCCCTATTCCTTAAAAGGAGCTACGCTATTAGGAGTTTCCTAGGCAATGACACAGACATTGATTCATGTTTCAAAACAGCGCTGCTCAGAGGCTCCCAAACACTATTGATTTCCAAATGAATGGATATTTGGCATTATTTTTGGCATTTAAAAAAAAAATTTGGTCTGGCAGGGGTTGTCATTGGCTTGACAGCCCACCAGGCCTGTACTATTATAGGGAAAACACTGAACAGTAGATGTAATTCATTACTTCCACCTCTGGATCCCAGTAACCATGTAAAGATAGTCTTAACATTGACTGAAGTCTAATTTCTCTTGTACCTCTCTTGGGAATGCGTTGCCCACCCTTTTATAGATGGGATTCTAATTATTGGAACATTGGAATTGATTGGTAAAATGAAATTCATTACAATGAAGTTAAACATAGCTTAAAGAGTTTAATTCTAAATGCGCTGAAAAAGCAAATATAATGCCAATGAAAACATGACATTTTCAAGAGCAGGATATATATCGGCATCATAGGAGATAGCTTGTTTTCTTGTAAAATGTGACATGCTAACTTACATTGTTTTTGGTTTATTTAAAGGCACTTTGCATTTGTCACCTTTGAGGACGGCTATACAGAGAAGTTGTTGAAAGTGTGGCACAGAATGACAGAGGGTCCTGGCTATGTGAGAAGTGTAGTTCAGAGTTCATAAAACTTGTGGAAGAGAAGAAGAAGATGGAGGACATTCTTTCCAGCATAAGTAAGTTTATATTGTTAGACGTTGCCATGATGGTTATACCATCTAGTGACAACTTTTAAACCGTTAAATACATTAAAATGAAATTGTGCAGTGACTTACCAAATGTAAGTCACAGAGCAACTTCATTTGGCAGGCGAGCTCTTATGTTAAAGTTTGACCACATATCCAGACAAAAAAGTCTATGCAACCCAGCTCGCTTTTTAGATCCCACCTTAGCCTACTGTAACTACACTTGATCCAGTTACTAACATAGTTAAATATTCTGTGATTCTGTCTATAAGTGTTTACATTTGTCGCTGTCCTGTTTATATTTTTCTGGAACGGCAGATGCCTTGGCCACTCTGTGTTGCAGACTGTAGGCTATAAAATAAGATCAGTCATGGTATATTTGGTTCTCAGTTAATTCCCGAGATTGGCGGTTTCTTGTTTACTTGTTTAACGGAGATAGTCCTCAAACAAATTTAACATTTTGCCTAGCAACACCACGCTCTGTGTCTGTGCCACGTCCTTGCCAGATCCAGTCTAGCCTGCCTGTAAACCTGACATAAAAATCTATCTAAACTTGACAGTGCATACCTAGTAGTGACAGTGTAATGTAATGTCAGAATAAACAGTGGTAAATATTTGACTTGTCTGTGATGTTTGTGTTAGATATCATCCTTTGAAGAAGGCTCTTCAAGAGCTCCTCACTAGTATTGGCCCATTTCTGTCGTCCTTGCCTCCATAGTGCACCAATGTGAGCATGGCAGCCTACGACTTTTCCATCTCCTTTTTGAGCAAGATTGGGACTGGTGGGCTGTGAGTTGATTTTTGGTATGTTGTGAGAAGATATAGAAATACATAGGTGTTTATAACCTTTGGTGTAGATGCTTTTGTTTTGTGAAATACTTCTAAAACACTTAATTCTTTTTTAGGGGTCAAACTACAATGTTTAAGAACTACTGTTTATAATCTTTGGTATAGCTGTTTGTTGAAATATTGAATATTTGAAATCTCAAGCTGTTATCTAATGATTAATCAAGTTAAATAGTCTGAAAAGGGAAAATAAGTCATTTTTGGTGTCAAAGTTCATTCAGTTTATGCAACCATGGGAGAATCATGAATCATGAATACATTTTTTTATCTGTCATGAACCACAAAGGTTGAGATCAGCTGCTCTAACAGTGAACTGACATTTGCACTGTGGTCTTGTTTTGATTTTGAATATCAAGTTAACACTGATGTTGCAAGTAAAAGTTGCATGTTTAATGTAAATGCAAAATAAAAGTCTGGCTCAGTTGGCCTCAAATTCTCTGAGTTGGTTCTTATTTCTCCCTAATGCTCCGACCCTTCATTCTCACCCTTGTCTCCCTTTTTCTCCTAAGGGGTTTTAGGAGAAACATTTCAGATTTAAGGGATCTCAAGAAGATAAGGAATTGAGATCTTACTTACACCTCCCTAGTGCTCCTCATGGCTTTTTAGGAGCAATAGGCAAACATGAATGAACTCAAAAAGATACAATGATGAGATCTCATCTATTACTTGTAATCTCAATTCAATATCCATTTGTTTTACCTAAGTCTCAAAAATTCAGTCTCTCGTTGTCTCATTTTTTCTCCTAAGGGGGTTTTAGGAGCAACAATTCAGACTGAAGTGAGCTCAAAACAATATACAATGAAAATCTTACTACTTTCTCAAGAGTTAAAGAAAAGACTATCCTGAGCAAAAGATTTTTCCTCTGGGTTACCACCACCCTCTGGACCAAAGTAGCGCTGATCCTGATTCACATGTAACCCAGGAAAACCATGACGGACTCTAATCAGATTTGAGTTGTAGCTGACGGAGATGCATATACTGTATGTGGCTAAGATGAACAAAAGTGTGTTAAATCTGGATTTGATCTGGATCTGAGACTTTTCAAATTACAAGTTTAAATGGGACCTAAAATCCTGCCTGGTTTTGGCTTGTGTGTAGTGATGAGATCAGAGCCTAGATGCCAAATATCTACACCGTGTATATATTCTGCATTCACATACAGTAATAACCACAGCCTGTATATAAAGCTGGATGTCACATGCTGCTTTCATTGGAGCCAATTTCAAGACCAGAGTTGCAGCTTATGGTCGGCGTCATTTTCTCCATTTGGAGCCAGGACCTTCCAAATAAGGAGTGTGGGGTGTTGCCTTTCACTCTCTGGAAACACACCATGTGACCTCCAACTCAAGCGAATGCTAGCTTACTGGGATCACTGATAAGTGCACACTTGGGCTAATGTTAGCTACTTTAGCTAAACTGTGCTAATAGGGCAGGTATTGTAATCAAGTAACATTAAACTTAATGAAATATTGCAACAATAGTCCAACTCAGTGTGAGTCCCAGAGCAGGGGAGAACAGCAGGTGAGCATGCTGTCAATCAATGCCCACATGGCTGACATCAAAGCCACTATAGGTCTTCAGATCTTATTAACGGAGCAATAATTTCCACAATGACCACCAGCACACTTATTAGAGGGCCTGAATTTAGAGATCAAGACCTTAATGACTCACTGAAAAAAATTATTGAATTAGTATTTCTAGAGAGAAGTTGAAGCTTTTTGAATGGGAGTCAATTGGAGGAGCTAGCAGCTGTGTGTGGGCCTTTTAGGCCCTGTTTACACCTGGCATAAACATGCATCTCATGTGATCCAATCACAAGTGGGCAGTTCTAAGTACAGGTGTAACACACCCAAGACGCATTGAGGATGCATTGAGATCCAATCACATTATGAGGTGGTCTGGGCCGCATGTGGCCACATTCATTTAGCAGTGCAAACACAATATGTCCTGGGCCACATTGAAGGACCGCCTACTCAACTGATGCCCTTTATTTTCCAGCAGACTAGGCATGGTAATTGAATTGCTGCCTCCTGTGTCCAACTCTTTTGATAACAGGATAAAGATATGCATTCTTTTGTTTTCTGTCTTTCATGTGAATTAAACATAGACTGTAAATAATATGGACATAGTCACCATGACGTCACTCATTAGTTTGTGGACTGCAGTTTTTAAGCCTCGAGTTTATCCATCTTGGATTTCACTGTCACCATGTTTGATTTTTGGAGCCAGAAGTGACCATATTTGGACGAGAAGGTGGATCTGACCATAGCGCTAGCTGCTAGTTTGGTTAACAAGGTGCATTTACAATCTATGGTTAACAGTGATAGTGTTAATGAAAATGCTAATTTCTGCTAGCAAAAAACAGGCCTAAAACCATTAGATAAAAATGTACTCGCCGGAAAAACTGAACATCTGACTCTTTAGAGGGTCTATTATCACAACCAAACGCTGGACAAGACTTTTTTTAGGCAACCAAAATGTTAGAATTATCTTTAATGAACTGAAAACACACTGGAATAGCAGCAGCTACGCCTATACTCTGTGAATCTGGGATTACACCATGGTTATGTTACATAATCAATGTTGTCGCCGTGGTAGCGACTTGTCAATCACAATGTAACCACTCCCTGAAGCATACGCTGCTTTATCATCTATTTCACTCTAAACGGGACCATAATTTACAAAATGAACATCATGATGCATTGAAGAAGACTTGATACTACTGATTGAGACCATAAACTCATTAGGAAAGTGTTGATTGAGGTAATAAATCAAGTGAAAAGTAGGGTCATTTTCTCATAGACTTCCATACAATCAGACTTCTTTTTGCAGTCAGTGGGGTCGCCCCTGCTGGCCATTAGAAAGAATGCAGGTTTAAGGCACATTGGCTTCACTTTTCAGACCAGCAGCTACCCGCTTGGAATTAAAAGAACATAATCCACCTCCTGTTTCTTCCTGTTATCCCCGTTCTCCTAACCCATTTTCCTCATCAAATCAACAGTCAGAATAGAAATGAAAAAAAAAGAGAAGAGAATAACTTGTTTTTCACTTGTCTGTCTAAAAAAATATTTCAAAAGCAATACATTGCTGGATAGGTTCCTCTGTCCTGTCAAGTTGATAACGACAGTTTTTAGTTTTACTGCGCTGCTCAACATAATGAGCTCAGGATTTATCAAGAGGACGGCTGCTTTACTCCAAATAGTATGAACCTGGACTGTGTATGTGTAACAGCTGACCTATTGGATGCATAGAAGAACACAGAATATTAATTAACATTTGATCCTGAATGATCCTGTCGGTGTGTTGGAGATTTAAATAATCAATGAAGTTAGGCTGCCGTGTCTCATGCGTAAATGCGCACAGCGTCTCTCAATGGGGAAACACAGCTGCGGGGAGATGGCAGCATATAACTCTATATTTGTTATATATGTTCAGACGCAACGCTAGAGCAAATCAATAGGAGGGGCGTTTGATTGTCATGAGGGGCATACAATGCATTGTATATTTGTTTATCCTATCATCAAACAAGTTTAACACAGCTTTGGATAGAGGGTACAGGGACCCCTGGTCATCCCGCCAGTTAAAAACAACAATAATTTGGTCTTTGCAAACAGAAATGATGTACATGTTTATTTGCATATAGAGCTGGGGAGTGAGATCTGATCACAAGTGGTCACTCTAGATGCATATGGAGATGCATGCTCATGCCAGGTGTGAACAGACGTACTTAGAGCTGTCCACTTGTGGTCAGATCACCCAAGACGCATGTTATTGCCAGGTGTAAACAAGGCCTAAGGGACTTCCACATTGGCTTTAACCTCAAGCTGTAGTAGTTGTTGGTAGCTCTATATTATATGAGTTTGAATGTCGGCTCTCAAGTCTACAAATACACAGTGTCTTTAATTAGGGAATGTTTTCTGTTATTTTTGTTAGATTTTCTTTGCACCTGTGCAAATTCATGAGGTCTCATTAGAACTCAATGTTCATAAGATCCTGCTCAGCTTCAAGTAGTGCTTCATTATCCTCTTTACTTGTAGAAATAGTTCCCTTGTGCCTTTCATGCAGATACTTTGATATCTGACAGTGTTTGAATATTTTTTTCAGGTGAAAGAATCTATAAATGTACAGCTGATTAATGTACATTTTCATTTTACATGTAACTACGAAATGTCAGCCTGCATTTCTCAGATTTGTATGATCTCATTTGACTTAGCCGTGTACATCAATAGGCTTTGTGTTTCATCATAGCAATGTTGCTTTGTAAAATCGGGGAACGGCTCATGAATAATGCAAAGTAGAAGTTGATGTATGAAATGAACCAAAAGTGAAAAGGGTCAATTTTTCTCAGTGCTGAGCTGTGTCTGTGCACCCGTTAGTGCTGATTATGATGTGAATGTTAAATGAAACTTGGTAATGGAGCTACACGCTCAGTGACTGTGTATGATTCACAACTAACATTAATGGGACACTGGAGGCTGAGGCCTGGCTGGACACTGCACTGATAGTAAGCCCAGTAGTCAGAGCAACACTGGGGATGCATTTAGCTTTTCTGCTCTACTAACTTACAAGTTTTTCTTTACTCTCTCACTCAACTCCTCTGGCCTCTCCCTACAGTCTCTTCATCCTCCTCTGTGTTTTCCAGGCTCTGGACCACCTGCAGACCAGACAGTGGTCATCGAGGAGTTTCGCTACCTGTCCCAAAAGCTCTTTGTGTCTGTGTCTGTCTTTGCTGGGTTGGGCATCCTGCTGGGAATCATCTGCCTCACCTTCAACATCTACAACAGCAATGTCAGGTACAAAGGCTCACCTTTACTACATAGCAAAATCAAGATCAAGTTAATTTGAGGTTGCACTAATCAGTATCTTTATACGAACAATGGCTCAAACTCACAGAAAATTATCACTAACACTTAAATCTCTCCCTCAGCTCTAAGGAATGATTTTAGTGTCTTTCAGCTTATTGTTTTGGTTTTATAGCTCACAAACTCTGCTTTAATCAGACCCATTGTACACTACCTGCCCAGAACCAAATGTCAGATACACAGACAACGTCACTGACTACCAGGTGAACATACTGTAGTGGAACGTTTTGCAGCTAATGTGACAGATATTTTTCAGGAGCTGGTAAAGTTTTAAAGACAGAACAGTGCTAAAAGCAGAGTGAATATTGGACTTGGATTCATCAGGGTGCCAAAAACACGACTCCAAGTCAATGCTAATGTTGTGATGTTTGCTAAATGTGTAAATAGGCACATTCATGTGTAAATATGTCAATGTGTATTTTTACAGCTTGTTTCGCTGCCCCTGAGTGGCCAAACATCAATTAATACTACTTTAAATTCACTTCATTTTACTTTACTTCGCTTCACTTCACAGGCTAGAAAAATAATAAAATACCGTAGACTATAAGAAGCTTACAGTATAAGACAGCACTATATACAATATAATATACAAGTAGTTCCACAAAAGTGTATTATAATATCAAAAATGTGAAACTATCAAAACTAAGTTGCATAGATTGATTTTAAAGACCTTTTAAAATACCAAAAATAGATATTTTTATTGTACTTTGTACAGTATACATACACAGTAGATAAATCTAGCATCTAATATACACACGAACTAAAACCTCTTATAAAGTTAATGGGAACATACATATTTGAGGCAGTTGAAATGGCAGCACATACAGGAACTAAACTGGATCAATAAGTCTTGTTTTGGTTTTTTTTTATGGAATACCATTCAGGACCTACGCTGTAAGGGAAGAAAAACATACCTTTAATATTGATATGAATACTTTTTTCAAGGTGATATAATCTATGGAATATTTTCAGGGCTCAATGTACATGTTGATTTTGACTCCAAAAAAGAATGCATGAGGCAGCTAGTTGAATCCAGATTTGGTGTGGTTTCTATTCCTGACAGACAGTTAATATTCTGGACTGGGTGACAGTCTGACTCTGACAGCGGGAGGATAACAGTGAAGAGCTTGGTGTGTCTGTTTGTATGTGCACTGGGAAATATAGCCTTGACAGACACAAATATCCTTCTGTGCATGATAGTGTAGGCGTGTGGGTGTATGTGTGTGTGTATGTTAACATGCCAGTACATTTTCTTTTTTCACTGTGACCCTGAGCTTTGTGAGTGTGTGTGTGTGTGCGTGCGTTAGTGTGTTTCTTGGATTTCTGCCCTGAGGAGGACCAATTGTCTTCACTAGCTTATAAAAAGAAGGTAAATTCTCCAAAATAAGAGTAGCTGAAATGTCAGTTTCATTACTACAGAGAGTAGGTCAGGTGTGAGTGATTAAAGAAGTTAAATTTTCAGTTGAAGTGAAAGCGCTGGAGACAGTTCAAGTGTGTCCACCAAAAGTAGCTGAATTGCTAGCTGGTGTGCAAGCACTGACAGCAGTTAAAATGTCAATTGAAGTATAAGACCTAAAAGTAGCTGATCTGTCAGTTGAAGATAAAAAAACTCAACTGAAATGTCGACATTTAATGAGTAAAAGCAATGTTAGTGTCAGTTAAAATGTAGGCAGTGAAAGAACTCATGATTTCAATTAATGAGACAGTTAAGTGACTATCTTGTTGCTTTGAAGATGAAAATTCAAAAATAGTAAGTCCTATCTAAACTTAGCACAAAAAGTAAGGAAATTTGTGTTTGGTAGATTATTTCTTTGTTGTAAAAATGCTTCTTGGCAATAAATCTTATACCATTGGAAAGCCTGTTTATTCCCCTTTTAAATGGTGCCACATTTGTAAGGAACATGCATTTGTGGGATGAGCAGCAGAGCTGAGTATGTGGGTTGCGCCCATAAAAAATATGCCAAATCTTCTCTGCCAATGCCAAACAGCTTATTCTGCCATTGACTCTTGTTTGGTGTTTGGTGGATTGGATGATTGAAGTTTGAAGAAACAAGACATTAAACCAACAGACATGCATTCCAGGCATTCCATTCCTTTCACTATGGTATGAGTCCGCTGTTTGTGTTTGTTTATCTAAATGTTTATGTATATCTCCATGAATGTGTGTTTCTGCTTTTTGCCTCAGGTACATTCAGAACTCTCAGCCCTACCTTAATAACATGACTGCAGTGGGCTGTATGATGGCTCTAGCTGCTGTCTTCCCTTTGGGTATTGATGGCCTTCATGTCCACAGGAGGCAGTTCCCTGTCGTCTGCCAGGTACACTATGAATGTTGCTCCAAACACATTGATTCAAACTTAAAAACTGCCAAAACTCAATATTATTAGTATTGCTATGGGAAGAAGGGCTGCAAATAATCATAATCATCATCATCAGTTTGACTAATTGCTCATACAATGTTAAAAACAATGACAGATGCCCATAGCAGATATCCAGTTGTAGTTTAACAAAGCAATTCAAACTCAACATCCCAAAATTGCAATGGATTAAAATATAACAGCCTTGTTTGTTTATTAATTATTACTTAATTATTAAATTATTACTATTTTGTTTATTTTACAGTTACCAAAAGGTTTTTTTTAATTATTTAAATTATACACAAAGATGATAGTGTGATAATGCTGCTTTGTAAAATGATTTCATGTTGACAACATTGTCAGTTTAGCACTTAACATTATGCAGTATCCTCAAGTGTTGGGCACTTCAACAACAGGATCTTGTCTGGGGGTTGTAATGTAGACTTTATAGGTGATGACAGTCTGTCTAACGCCTGGGACACACTGAATGCGTGAACCTCAGCAGTGCGTTTGCGTTGCTGAACTGCTGCGTCTGGCACACTTACAGCGTCCACACAGGGAGCATGTCTGCTGCGGCGCTTCTGCCACTGGCAGCCCTATCTTTCTATCGTTTTCCCTGTGTATTTCTGCTGAGAACTGCACGTCTCGCGGAGAAAATAGGCGAGACCTCGAATCTCTAGATGAAGCGACGCAGCAGCCTCATGTGAGACGCACATGACACCCGGGCTGTGTGGCTGCTCTAACCTGTTAATATGGGCGCTGAAATGAAAAGCAAGAGGTTCCGCGACGCACACGCGCTGCTCACGCATCCAGTGTGTCCCAGGGGTAACTGACATGTCAGAGCTTCAATCTCCATAGCAACTGGTACATACTGTAAGAATGAAGAGACTGCTGCTAGTGGATTCATCTGTAGAGGGCATTAAGTATGGGGCCAGAACAGCGACATTTACATTTCGGTATCAAAAATAAAATTTGGCATTCAAAACAAAACCTGAACTGAAAAAGAAAACATGGGCAATGAAACACTTGAAAATGTTGTATTGGCTTTGTAACAAGTATTGGCACTGAAAAAAGTTCCCCTGAAAAATAAAACACAGTGTTCCTTGCGATGCGACGCAGATTGGATATCCCAGAGCGAGGTGTCATGGCTGAGATTTTGAGCCAGACTGTTGTAATTTTCACTCTAGGACTGTTAATATCTCACTTTATTAAGATCCTGCGTCGTCATCTCGGGGAGAAAATGATGCAATGAACTGATCTGTGCAGCTCTTTGGTGATTCACCGCTGGGTCTAATGTCTCCGTAGCATTTTCATATATGATATAATCCTCTTTGAAGATAAATGTTGGAGTCACAGATTAATTGTAGCTGCCACAATAGTTTGTCTGAATGTACAGTGAAGCTTCATGTTCTTTCTGGACAGAACAGCAGCGCTGTCTCTGTCTCTGTACAGATATCACCACATTTACATAAATATAAATGTATTAAAACAAACAGATCAGTCTATATTACATTTTGTTTTATTTTATTAAGCATCCTCCCGTCCTCAGAAGTTTGTACTCCCAAGTCGAACTTGCCCAGTGCTCAACACACTGCCATCCAAAATGGGCAGCCTGATATGTTAATAAATCTGAAGCCTCTGAGGTGCTGCGTCAGAGCACAGTGCCATTACACACATTGGTTCCACTGCATTTACCTTCATTAAATCGGCTGAAAACGACACCAGGATCATGGAACAAATCTCACACCAAGCTGAAGTCAAAAGTCACCAGCCCTGGTGCAGGTCTTTGGTGATTTACCGCTGGCCCAATGCTATTTCAGCCATAATTCTAATGAAGCCTATCTCATCTTGTAAATGGTCACATAGTTTAGTAATTAATGTTACACAACAGCATTTACACTGCAATGTGTCTCAAGAATAAAATACAAGACACTACTTTTGCTGAAAAGAAGGTCGGAAAAGAGGCTATGATGAGCCCTCGTAACCCGACATGTCATTCATAAAAAGGTAGAATATCGACTTATAACTGACCAGGCTGATATGTGTAGAGGTGTGTGTGGTTATAATGTATCAGCCTGGTGTCATTTTCAGCTGATTTAATGAAGGTAAACACAGTGAACCAACGTGCGTAATGGTGCTGCGCTCTGGCGCCTCAGAGGCTTCAGATTTATCAACATATCAGACTTTATTACCATAACACCTGAAAGTGGGGACACAAAAAGTCTCATTGTCCCCCTTATTCTGGCGCCAGTGTGTTGAGCACTGGGCAAGTTCATCTCGGGAGTACAAACTTCTGAGGACGGGAAGATGCTTAATAAAATAAAACGAAATTTAATAAAGACTGATCTGTTTGTTTTAATACATTTATATTAATGTAAATGTGGTGATATCTGCACAGAGACAGAGACAGCGCTGCTGTTCTGTCCAGAAAGAACATGAAGCTTCACTGTACATTCAGACAAACTAATGTGGCAGCTACAATTAATCTGGGACTCCAACATTTATCTTCCAAGAGGATTATATCGTAGATCAAAATGCTACGGAGACATTAGAACCAGCAGTGAATCACCAAAGAGCTGCACAGATCAGTTCATTAGATCATTTGGGGATGACGACGCAGGACTCAGGCTGCTAGCGGCTGAGATGACCCGCTGCTTTCACCTGGCCAGTGGCTCCTCACATGTCCGAAAATGTTGCAGCAGATTTACAAGCGTTATTTGAATAAACTGACCACATATTTGGAATCTACATGGTTACTTATTCGCCTGAAAAAATATTTATTCTTAATAAAGTGAGATATTAACAGTCCTAGAGTGAAAATTACAACAGTCTGGCTTTTGAGCCAGAGATTTTGATCTCCGCAGAGATTTTGATATCCGCCATGACACCTTGCTCTGGGATATCCAATCTGCGTTGCATCACAAGGCACACTGAGTAATGTAGGCCCACAGCAAGGACCCTCTTCTGTATGCCAAAACTGTGACAGAATGTTGAAACTGAAAAAGAGAAAGTTGAAACTGAAAACCAGTGACACTGAAAAAATACTGATAGTGTAAAAAAAATCTGTCACTGAAGAAAGACAGACATGAAGAAAAAATCTGAAGATTGACATTGGAAAAACACATCATCATGCAAAAAATATCAAAATAAAATAAGATAATAAAATTGTAAGATTGTAATTTTTTAATGTCCGTATTTTTGAGTGGAACTTTTTTCAGTGCCAATACTTGTTTCAGTGCCGACACAACATTTTCCAATACAAGTGTTTCAATGCCAATGTTTTCTTTTTCAGTTCAGGTTTTGTTTTGAATGCCAAATTTTATTTTCAATGCCAAAATGTAAATGTCACTGTTCTGACCCCATATTTAAGAAGACATTTGTTGTTTGGTTTGTTAGATGGAAGGGAGAAAGATATAATTCCCTGATACAGTATACTATTTTTAAAGCTGTGGCTAACTTGCTACTGCTACATCTAATAGGCACTGGAGTAATGTTTCTGGCCACCTAATGGCCACTTCAGTATTAACTGCTCTAGTTCCAGCACATTACATGTTAAACCAGGGCAATTCAATTACAAATTCTGTTGGGCCAGATTTTAAAACCAGAAATGTAGATGGGCCAGACATTTTCAGCAGCACACCTTTTTTTTTAGCTCTAGGTAATGACACATTTTAAACAAATGCAAATGAATGTAGTAAACATGGTAATGTGAATTGTTTCACTTTTGAAAAAATATATTCTTGGTTGCAAATCTGACCCAGGCACATCACAAAGAAAAAAGAAGAATCCGAACAATCACATGCACAGAATCCTAACAATCATAACAAGTGGCAATTACAGTAACCAGTAGCACTCTCTCTCTACCAGTATCTCCATGTGCATCCACTAAAAGTGCTTGTTTTTGCCACTGACAGGCTCAGATTGTTATTATAAGTGTCTGACAACATTATGGAAAGGGTCCCTACAGAGAAATAAAACTTTTTTCTTTACCTTTCACTTGATCCGGTTTTTTTGTTATTGTGTCTAACCAAGTCTCATTCAAGGAGAAGTCTCATTTGGATATCTCATGACAGTAGTTGTTGTAGGAAGACAGCTAAATAATCTGCTAAATATTCAGTCATGACTTTGAAAATCTTTTAGATAACACTAAGCAACGCTCTCTGTACTCCAACACAACAAACTTTTTTCAGCACTCCACTCTCCAACTCTCACTCAGGACACCGTTGTCTTCCTGCAACAACTCAAATCTCGCAAGATCTCTGTGAGACCTCTCTTTGAGCGAGACTTGGTTAGATGCAATAACAAACAGACGAGATAAAGGGAAAATTAAAGAAAAAAAAATTATTTAATTATTGTACAAAATTTATGCATAACAGTGTCTGTTTGTCTTTCACCTACCTAAACCTACCTAGCTTACCAAGGAACAAGGCTACACACTTACCTACTGTATGCTGTATTTATATAGTTTTTATTGTCTACACCTCCACAATAATTGAACTTTTTAAGCTCATTTGAAAAGATGATAATGTAGCTGTAAAACCCAAACCAGCCTAAACAGAATATTTTGAGGCTATGGTGACAGAAATATTTTTGTGCTGGTAAATACAACAGTTCTCATTATAGGTAGACTTAATGGTATGATGACCTAATAACAATACAAGCTGAGTAGGCAAAGTTAATGATTACAGTGCCAAAACACACACACAAACACCTAGCAGGCCACAGGCCCATTCCTCCTTTTACACACACAGGTAACTTGTTAGGTAAGGTTATTTCTGTGTCACATGCACTCGCTTTTTTTTTTTCATCGTGCCATGATCTGCTCCTTTCATTACGGTCACGGGTTTTGCTGCAACAATACAGTACTATGAAAAGCCAGGTTTAACAATCTGCAACACACGGACAATATAACTTAATGTTACTTTGCCAACATAAATGTCTGGGGAACAAGCAAGCTAGCTTGCAAATTACGTAACGTAAGGCTAACATTATTAACATTAAATATTTTCCCAAGGTTGGCAGGTCTCTGTTAACTTTGGTTAACTCCATTCACAATTTCAAATTTCCACACCCACCCCAGCCCATTTATCTTTGCAAAGGAGTTAAAGGAACTGTCCTCACTTGAGGAACCAGCCAGCTGGAGTGAGGAGGGGGAACGAGAGGGATAAATTGATGTCAGGTTGTAGTCTCTTGAAATGACATTACACATTTGTCAATCATAATCATCCCCACTTGAAATTTGGGTGAAAGCAGGGGGAATGAATCCAGCTCTATGATTGGTCAAACTCTCCATCTTCTATTGCTTTTCGGCCAGCTAGACACTTCTGCCTGTTGCTGTCAGATCTGAGCTCTGCACGTGCACAATTGATCTCACAGGCGTCACCAGCTTTTAGTTTACAGTGACAAATTGTACCAGTAAATACAATGTGCATGTGCGAGTGAATGTGCATGCAAGTAACGTTGGGTGGTTAACGTTGTTAAATGCAGGAGATTTAAAATCTGATTTTTGATTTTTGCCGGAGTCTATTTTGAGCAGTTTCTCCCGTCTCTTTGTTTGATGGAGGGCAGCACGCCCAAGACAACAGGTGATTCAAACTGAGAATATAGAATTAAATATTCAAGTCAACCAGCCAAATGATTCATATGGGACATAGATAGCAGTCCAGAGAACTCACCTGCGCATCTTTCCCGGCCAAAGTCAAAAACTAATATTATGGAGGATGTTCTACAGACAATCAATGAAAAATTACAGAAGCTAGATATCCTGGACACTTTGTCAGGAGATATCAAGGAGCTAAAAGACACTGTGAAATCTACTGTGGATCTTCTGCAGCAGACATGCAGGGATGTTGAAGTCATCAGAGAGAAAGTTAAACAGCCCTAGAGCTCAATTAACTACATCTCAGGTGAAAACTGCAAACTGAGAGAAAAGATGAAGGAACTGACTACGCACTCTATGCGTGACAACCTGATTTTTAGAGGCATTCCCGAGAAAAAAGATGAGGATGTTGAGCAAACTAGTAGAAGTTTCCTCATTAAGGAGCTGTTGTTGGACAGTGACACTGTCAAGGGGATTACCTTCCACAGAGTGCACAGACTGGGCTAACGGAAGCATCCTGCATCTGTAGATAATCTCTCATTCAAAGATGTGGTGATCAAAAGTCCCTCCAAACCCAGATGGATCATTGTCAGATTCAAGCAAATAAACACAGAGACTTGGTTTTTGGTCGGGGTTTGCATCTCTCCAAAAAACCCTTTGGCAACAGTTTCCCTCTGAGATTGTGTACCGAAGAAATAAACTTCTCCCCATATACTGGGAGTTTAAGCGGCAAAAGAAAAGCAGGGTAAGGCTTGTTGCTGATAAACTATACATTGATATTACACCCTGGCTTTTTCCACCAACTGATACTTTTGTGCTTTAACGTGGATGAACAATGCATGAACATTATACCTAAACTATGAATTTATGTTGACTTTTGACTATTGTGACTTTATTTATTTTTTGAAGATTGTGGTCCACCCCACTATTACTTACTTGCTAGTTATTCTTTTAGCACTAGGCTCATGCTACTAGTCTTAAATTTGTTTTGTATTGTTGTGTTTATGTTTGTTAGTTTATTTGTACATACATTGACAGACAAGCAACAGCAGAGTACCTAAGATTATTAATAAAGTTCTATATGCAGGCATTCTATATTCTTTTTTGTTCTTTTTTTAAGCTATGATGAATAATGAGACCCTTTGCCAGTTACAATTGTAATGGGCTTGCCAATACTGTGAAAAGACGTGAAATATTTACTTGGTTGAATAACAAAAAGGAGTTTGATATAATATGTCTACAAGAGACACATTCTCAAGAAGAGGAAGGGAGGTGGATGCGAGAATGGAAGGGGCCCATCTTTTTTAATCGTGGGTTAAGAAATCAGAGAGGTATTGCAATTCTGTGAAGAGAGCATCTGAATTATTGTTTACATAAGATGGAACACGATATGGATGGTCAATTAATTATTTTAGATATTACAATTAAGAATTTACACTTATGTTTAGTTAAAATTTATGCACCAAACAATAGTCCTTTTTTTAAAAAAGTCTGTGTAATATGATCCAGTGTTATGATAATCCGATAATTATCATTGGGGACTTCAACACAGTCCTAGACCCAGCTAAAGATAGAGCATGAGATCAAAAAGATTATCAAGATCAAAAACACTATGCCATTGCATCTATAATGTCTGCTATGGACTTGATATATGGAGGATAAAGAATCCAGATCTAATCAGATATACTTGGCGAAGAAACTCCATGGCCAGTAGAAGAGACTTTCTCCTGATTTCTTTCTCCTTAATCACAAAAGTTAGTTAAGTAGTGATAGCTGAAAGATTCTGTTCTGATCATCAAAATTTAATCTTTCTGAAATTAACAGGGGAAGAGGTTATTGGAAATTTAATCAATCATTCCTGGAAGACAAGACTTTAGTTTTAATAACAAGGCAATTTATTTTGGAATTTTTTACTATTAATATTGGTTCCGCAAATCCACACAGTGTATGGGATGCTTTTAAGTGTGCATTTCGAGGTCATGCCATAAAGTATTCTTCTTGGAAATATAAACAAATGTCTGACAGAGAAAAAACACCGTTGGATGAATTATAAAATATTAGAACTCGTTTGAATGAGAATAGTCTACTCATATTGATGATGATCTACAATTATTGGATCTGAAGCAAAAAGAATTAGAGAGGCTCTATCAGAATAAGATTAAAGGGATTATATATAGAAGTAAAGTGACATGGATGGAATACGGTGAAATATGCACCAAACATTTCTTGCAACTTCAAAATAGAAATATACCCAGAAAGAATATTGTGAAACTTTTGAATGAAGATGGAACTGCTAAATCTACAACTGATATTCTTAAAACTTTGATGGATTATTATACTAACAAGTTCCAAAAGGAAGAATTTCAATCAAAACATTTTTCTTTGTTTGATTTTATGAAATCTTGTCCTCGTCCTAAGCTTACAGATGAGCAGCAGGTATTGTGTGAAGGTCCTTTTAATGAGAAAGAGTTATATAATGCCATATGGTCTTTTCAGAATGACAAGGCTCCTGGTCTAGATGGGGTACCTGTGGAGGTTTATAGAACCTTCTCTGTTGAAATTAAGGACACTTTATTAGCCTGCTATAAATTTTCTTTGATGTTGGGCAGCAATCTAATTCTCAAAAAGAGGGGCTAATTTCTCTGTTGCTAAAACATGATGCAGATGGCCAGGCAAAAGATCCTGTGAAATTAAACAATTGGGGACCCCTAACACTCTTGTGGTGTGATGCCCATATTTTGGCCAAATGTATTGCACTGAGATTAAAACAAGTCATTCAACAGTTAATACATTTTGACCAAACAGGTTTCTTACAAGGCCAATATATAGGTGATAATATTAGGCGACTCCTTGAAATCGTTATAATCGAGTATTATGATAAGAATAATCTTAAGAATAATCTCTGGCTGTATGTTTGGGGTCGATATCATGCTGCGGAATAAATTCGGAAGTTATCAGACGCCTCTCTGATGGCATTTCATGATGGATAAGAATTTAAACATCTAAAGTGCCTAAAACTTTTGCACAGTATTGTATGTATTTATGTGGTATGTCTGTTGTTGTAAGTTGTGCTTTTTGTTTGTGTGAATATTGTATATGTGTTTTATGTTTGTGTAAAATAAAACAAGAAAAAAAAAGAAAGGAAAGAAGTAAAAAAAAAAAATTGACAAATTGTACCAGCATACTTGTCAAAATACTAATAATTTTCTTGCAAGTCAGTATTATATTGTGGTATTCCCCCAAAGAGGAGATCAGAGCTAAAACACATCCCTCCTGAAAACAAATCCCTTCCAAACAGGCAGCTGGATTTGCAAGATCATAACATCACAAGATCATGCGAGAATCCATCTTGTCAGGCTTCAAGTTATGTACTTGTGTCTAAACCACCAGTGGTTTTGACCAATCAGTGTCCTATGAGGAATCTCACATGATCTTGAGATCTCGCAGATCCAGCTGCCTTGCAAGGTAAGACGGTGATAGACAGAGGGTTCATTCAATCACCTGCCAAGTATTTTTTTGAAAAAGCCTGCCCTTTCCCAAACAGTTTCCAAAGATGATGGTTCTGTGTAACAAACCATCTGGCGCATCAGGTTAGGCTGAAAGACTTTACAGCTGGCCCAAGCAACTGGCAGCCCACGGGCCACATCCAGCCTAGAAGGAACCTCTGACTGACCCAGTGAGCTTGAATTAAATAGGCAATTTTAATAGCAATTTTAATATTTTAATTGTAATATTATTTTATGAAAATTATTAATTAATGTTGTTGTGTAGCCTAAATAGTTACAGTTCTGCAGGCGTGTCCTAAAATCTGTAAGCAGTCAGGTAACAAAACCAGCGTGAGAAATATATTCTGCCTGTCACTACAGGATCTGAGTCAACCGGGCATGTGAGACGTGGGATGTGTCACTCATGCACAAGCTGGTCAGCTAGGTACAGCAACACCACTTGGACAAA